>NC_134359.1:291642677-291712677 GCF_048569485.1 Anomaloglossus baeobatrachus
ATCTATCCTTCTATAGAGGCTAGATACCATAACACATTCAGTACCCGTATAATACTGCCATAATGTGCCTACATAATACTTAGCCTAAATAATACAACCATGCAGTGCCCATGTACGGTAATACTGTCCCATAGTAACCAAATAATACTTATATGACCAAAATAATAAAACCATACAGTGCTTATATAATACTGCCATAATGTGCCTATATAATACTACCATGTCCTAAATAATACAACCATACAGTGCCCACATAATCCTATCATAATGTACCCCCATAATACTAACTTGTCCTAAATAATACAACCATGCAGTGCCCGTATAATACTACCATAATGTGCCTACATAATACCAACATGTCCTAAATAACACAACCATGCAGTGCACAAATAATACGGTCACATAGTACCCAAATAATACTTATAGGACCTAAATAATACAGCCATGCAGTGCACATGTAATACTACCATAATGTGATCACATAATACTAACATGGCCTAAATAATACAATCATGCATTGCCTATATAATAACCATAATGTGTCTACAGTATATAATACTACCATGTCCTAAATAATACAACCATACAGTGCCCACATAATACAGCTATGTAGTGCCCATATAATACTGCCATAATGTGCATATATAATACTAAATCTAACATGGCCTAAATAATACAACCATGCAGTGCCCATGTAATACTATCCCATAGTAACCAAATAATACTTATATGAGCAAAATAATAAAACCATACAGTGCTCATATAATACTGCCATAATGTGCCCAAATAATACTAACATGGCCTAAATAATACAACCATGCACTGCCCACATAATCCTACCATAATGTGCCCCATAATACTAACTTGTCCTAAATAATACAACCATGCAGTGCCCATATAATACTGCCATAATGTGCATATATAATACTAAATCTAACATGGCCTAAATAATACAACCATGCAGTGCCCATGTAATACTATCCCATAGTAACCAAATAATACTTATATGAGCAAAATAATAAAACCATACAGTGCTCATATAATACTGCCATAATGTGCCCAAATAATACTAACATGGCCTAAATAATACAACCATGCACTGCCCACATAATCCTACCATAATGTGCCCCATAATACTAACTTGTCCTAAATAATACAACCATGCAGTGCCCAAATAATACGGTCACATAGTACCCAAATAATACATATAGGACCTAAACAATACAGCCATGCAGTGCCCATATAATACTGCCATAATGTGCATATATAATACTAAATCTAACATGGCCTAAATAATACAACCATGCAGTGCCCATATAACACTGTCATAGTAACCAAATAACACTTATATGACCAAAATAATGCAAATGCAGTGCCTATAAATACTGCAATAGTGCCTACTTAATACGTACATGACCTGAATAATACCGCCATGCAGTGCCCATACAATAGTGCCGTCATACTACTGGCTTACATTGCATAAATAATACAGCCATACGCTGCCTTTATAATGGAGCATTCACAATCTTACACGAATAATGCCGCCATAGCCTGCATGTATAATACCGCTGTGCAGCATCTGTACCACACTGATGAGAGTAGTCGCCGGATGCCCCGAACCTCACGTCTGTCTCCTGGGTCCCCGCAGATAACGGCTGAAATCCTGGAGGTGGAGTCGGTGATCACCTGGGACTTTGACGTCCTCCGCGGAGACGTGGTGTTCGGCCTCTTCCATTCTAAGCGGGCGCCGGAGGTCCGACAGAAGGACCCAGCCTCCGGCACAACGACCACCGCCGCCAGCAACAACGTGCAGCTCATAGACAAGAGCTGGGTCCTGGGGGTGGATTACAGGAGGGTGGAGGCGCCTCTGGTCTGCCGGGAAGGGGAGAGCATCCAGGTGGGTCAGGATTTGTGGCTTATTGGCTGCCAGGTGCATTACTGCATGTGACCACTAGATGTCAGCGCAGCACACCTTCTATGATCACCAGATAAAGCAATGATCCTGTAGCTCCGCCTCCCCAGCTGCTGCAGCACTACAACTCCCAGCAATCCCTGGCCCCCTGCAGGATACAGCACACAGGTATATTCCTTCTTACCCAGACTCCTCCATGTTTCCGCAGGGCTCTCATGTGACTCGCTGGCCCGGCTTCTACCTCCTCCAGTGGAAGATGCACAGCCCCGGCTCCAGCATAGCCCGGGTGGACGACGTCCTGGCCTCTCTGCAGGGATCCGGTCACAAGTGTAAAGTCATGTATTACTTCGAGGTTCTGGCGTCAGAAGACTTCAGGTAATTGGCTCCTTTTAGCACAACAGCGCCACTCCTGTCCTCAGGTGGTGTGTGGTATTGCGGCTCAGCAGACATTACTTTTCTAACTCTATACATGGGGGATCTCTGCACAGAGTTGGGTTTTATGTACAGAAATCTCCCAGTTTTCAGGATCTCTGCTTGCTGTCAGTGAATAATCTTTGTTTCATCCTCCTCAGGGGCTCCATGTCCAGCCTGGAGTCGTGCAGCGGCTTCTCCCAGCTCAGTGGGGTCACCAACTCTTCCAATAAGTCTCACAGTAGCTCATTGATCTCCAGATAACATCAGGGGAGAGGGAGACCCCGATCTCCTTAGCACTTGGACCATAGGCCCCTGTTGGCCGTATTACCGGTGGTTCCTCCGCCCGGGATTGTGCCGCCTGGACATGCGGCGGCACCTTAAGAGAGGATAACCCGCCACCTACAGGTCATACTGATCGAGTATTCGGAGACACGAGACCTCATTGACTTCCTCCGGGGGTCATCATTGTTCCGTTCATCAAAACCAAATATACAGGAGTGATCTATGAGCGGCTGCGCTGTATCGGGGGCCGCCACCTTGCGTCGGGGGCCGCCACCTTGCGTCGGGGGCCGCCACCAGAGAGACTTTACATGATCCCTAAAAGAGGAGAAGAGGAGAGTCTTAAAGAGATGCAGTGTGGTGAGATGTTACAGGGCTATGAAGTGTGGGGTGACAGGCCCGGTGGTCCCGAGCCCCCCCTGCACGACCAGCACTTTCTAAACACGTTTGCCTTTTATTGACTTATTAACTTATTTGCTGACTCAGCTCAGGCCGATTTGTTTCATAATGAAATAAACTCTTGCTAGATTGTTGCCTCGTGTCCTGTCTTCTGTGCATGAAAGGGTTAAACCTACGTCTGAATTCATGCATCTATGTAAGATCTTTTCTGTGTCCCCATGATAACACTTCCTGACCCTAGCAACTTAGTGTAAATGCTTGTGGAGCTGCAGATTCAGAGCTCAGTGGGTGTTCCCTGCTTGTGGAGCTGCAGGATCAGAGCTCAGTGGGTGTTCTCTGCTTGTGGAGCTGCAGGATCAGTGCTCAGTGGGTGTTCCCTGCTTGTGGAGCTGCAGGATCAGAGCTCAGTGGGTGTTCCCTGCTTGTGGAGCTGCATATTCAGAGCTCAGTGGGTGTTCCCTGCTTGTGGAGCTGCAGGATCAGAGCTCAGTGGGTGTTCTCTGCTTGTGGAGCTGCATATTCAGAGCTCAGTGGGTGTTCCCTGCTTGTGGAGCTGCAGGATCAGTGCTCAGTGGGTGTTCCCTGCTTGTGGAGCTGCATATTCAGAGCTCAGTGGGTGTTCCCTGCTTGTGGAGCTGCATATTCAGAGCTCAGTGGGTGTTCCCTGCTTGTGGAGCTGCAGGATCAGAGCTCAGTGGGTGTTCTCTGCTTGTGGAGCTGCACATTCAGAGCTCAGTGGGTGTTCCCTGCTTGTGGAGCTGCACGTTCAGAGCTCAGTGGGTGTTCCCTGCTTGTGGAGCTGCACGTTCAGAGCTCAGTGGGTGTTCCCTGCTTGTGGAGCTGCACGTTCAGAGCTCAGTGGGTGTTCTCTGCTTGTGGAGCTGCAGGTTCAGAGCTCAGTGGGTGTTCCCTGCTTGTGGAGCTGCAGGATCAGAGCTCAGTGGGTGTTCCCTGCTTGTGGAGCTGCAGGATCAGAGCTCAGTGGGTGTTCCCTGCTTGTGGAGCTGCAGGATCAGAGCTCAGTGGGTGTTCCCTGCTTGTGGAGCTGCAGGATCAGAGCTCAGTGGGTGTTCTCTGCTTGTGGAGCTGCAGGTTCAGAGCTCAGTGGGTGTTCCCTGCTTGTGGAGCTGCAGGATCAGAGCTCAGTGGGTGTTCCCTGCTTGTGGAGCTGCAGGATCAGAGCTCAGTGGGTGTTCCCTGCTTGTGGAGCTGCAGGATCAGAGCTCAGTGGGTGTTCTCTGCTTGTGGAGCTGCAGGATCAGCGCTCAGTGGGTGTTCCCTGCTTGTGGAGCTGCACGTTCAGAGCTCAGTGGGTGTTCCCTGCTTGTGGAGCTGCACGTTCAGAGCTCAGTGGATGTTCCCTGCTTGTGTAGCTGCAGGATCAGAGCTCAGTGGGTGTTCTCTGCTTGTGGAGCTGCAGGTTCAGAGCTCAGTGGGTGTTCCCTGCTTGTGGAGCTGCAGGATCAGAGCTCAGTGGGTGTTCCCTGCTTGTGGAGCTGCATATTCAGAGCTCAGTGGGTGTTCCCTGCTTGTGGAGCTGCAGGATCAGAGCTCAGTGGGTGTTCTCTGCTTGTGGAGCTGCATATTCAGAGCTCAGTGGGTGTTCCCTGCTTGTGGAGCTGCAGGATCAGAGCTCAGTGGGTGTTCTCTGCTTGTGGAGCTGCATATTCAGAGCTCAGTGGGTGTTCCCTGCTTGTGGAGCTGCAGGATCAGTGCTCAGTGGGTGTTCCCTGCTTGTGGAGCTGCATATTCAGAGCTCAGTGGGTGTTCCCTGCTTGTGGAGCTGCATATTCAGAGCTCAGTGGGTGTTCCCTGCTTGTGGAGCTGCAGGATCAGAGCTCAGTGGGTGTTCTCTGCTTGTGGAGCTGCACATTCAGAGCTCAGTGGGTGTTCCCTGCTTGTGGAGCTGCACGTTCAGAGCTCAGTGGGTGTTCCCTGCTTGTGGAGCTGCACGTTCAGAGCTCAGTGGGTGTTCCCTGCTTGTGGAGCTGCACGTTCAGAGCTCAGTGGGTGTTCTCTGCTTGTGGAGCTGCAGGTTCAGAGCTCAGTGGGTGTTCCCTGCTTGTGGAGCTGCAGGATCAGAGCTCAGTGGGTGATTCCTGCTTGTGGAGCTGCAGGATTAGAGCTCAGTGGGTGTTCTCTGCTTGTGGAGCTGCAGGATCAGAGCTCAGTGGGTGATCTCTGCTTGTGGAGCTGCAGGATCAGAGCTCAGTGGGTGTTCTCTGCTTGTGGAGCTGCAGGATCAGAGCTCAGTGGGTGATCTCTGCTTGTGGAGCTGCAGGTTCAGAGCTCAGTGGGTGTTCTCTGCTTGTGGAGCTGCAGGTTCAGAGCTCAGTGGGTGATCTCTGCTTGTGGAGCTGCAGGTTCAGAGCTCAGTGGATGGTCCCTGCTTGTGGAGCTGCAGGATTAGAGCTCAGTGGGTGTTCTCTGCTTGTGGAGCTGCAGGATCAGAGCTCAGTGGGTGATCTCTGCTTGTGGAGCTGCAGGATCAGAGCTCAGTGGGTGTTCTCTGCTTGTGGAGCTGCAGGATCAGAGCTCAGTGGGTGATCTCTGCTTGTGGAGCTGCAGGTTCAGAGCTCAGTGGGTGTTCTCTGCTTGTGGAGCTGCAGGTTCAGAGCTCAGTGGGTGATCTCTGCTTGTGGAGCTGCAGGTTCAGAGCTCAGTGGATGGTCCCTGCTTGTGGAGCTGCAGGATTAGAGCTCAGTGGGTGTTCTCTGCTTGTGGAGCTGCAGGATCAGAGCTCAGTGGGTGTTCCCTGCTTGTGGAGCTGCAGGATCAGAGCTCAGTGGGTGTTCTCTGCTTGTGGAGCTGCAGGATCAGAGCTCAGTGGGTGTTCTCTGCTTGTGGAGCTGCATATTCAGAGCTCAGTGGGTGTTCCCTGCTTGTGGAGCTGCAGGATCAGAGCTCAGTGGGTGTTCTCTGCTTGTGGAGCTGCATATTCAGAGCTCAGTGGGTGTTCCCTGCTTGTGGAGCTGCAGGATCAGTGCTCAGTGGGTGTTCCCTGCTTGTGGAGCTGCATATTCAGAGCTCAGTGGGTGTTCCCTGCTTGTGGAGCTGCATATTCAGAGCTCAGTGGGTGTTCCCTGCTTGTGGAGCTGCAGGATCAGAGCTCAGTGGGTGTTCTCTGCTTGTGGAGCTGCACATTCAGAGCTCAGTGGGTGTTCCCTGCTTGTGGAGCTGCACGTTCAGAGCTCAGTGGGTGTTCCCTGCTTGTGGAGCTGCACGTTCAGAGCTCAGTGGGTGTTCTCTGCTTGTGGAGCTGCAGGTTCAGAGCTCAGTGGGTGTTCCCTGCTTGTGGAGCTGCAGGATCAGAGCTCAGTGGGTGATTCCTGCTTGTGGAGCTGCAGGATTAGAGCTCAGTGGGTGTTCTCTGCTTGTGGAGCTGCAGGATCAGAGCTCAGTGGGTGATCTCTGCTTGTGGAGCTGCAGGATCAGAGCTCAGTGGGTGTTCTCTGCTTGTGGAGCTGCAGGATCAGAGCTCAGTGGGTGATCTCTGCTTGTGGAGCTGCAGGATCAGAGCTCAGTGGGTGTTCTCTGCTTGTGGAGCTGCAGGTTCAGAGCTCAGTGGGTGATCTCTGCTTGTGGAGCTGCAGGTTCAGAGCTCAGTGGATGGTCCCTGCTTGTGGAGCTGCAGGATTAGAGCTCAGTGGGTGTTCTCTGCTTGTGGAGCTGCAGGATCAGAGCTCAGTGGGTGTTCCCTGCTTGTGGAGCTGCAGGATCAGAGCTCAGTGGGTGTTCTCTGCTTGTGGAGCTGCAGGATCAGAGCTCAGTGGGTGTTCTCTGCTTGTGGAGCTGCAGGATCAGAGCTCAGTGGGTGTTCCCTGACTACAGAGTTTTCTCATTAGCCTGTAAGCATGAAACAGGAGCTGCATCAGTCTAATGCACATAGGTTGGCATGGGGGCTGTATACACAAAACGGGAGTGCATTCTTAAAGGGTTTCAATTGGACATAACCTTTCTGATAAACCCAAATGACTGACAACACTTGAAGGTTTTCATGTTAGATGATTTATTTACAAGGAATTGATAGAAAGATAAATATAGACAAGAGATGGATTTCCCTTGGTTTGCTCTCCGTGTGCACATGGGTGGTCCCGGATGATGGAGGGGATAGTCATGTGGCTGCACAGTCCTGCAGGACGGAGGAATCGTGTGACTACAGTTATTGCGCTATTGTGGGTTATAGTATCTGGATCCTGGTGCAGAGAAGAAGCTTGTCCCAGGATCAGAAGATGATGAGGGTGATAGTTCACGGTCTATGTGTCTGCCTCCAATGACGGCCCCCTAAAATCAAGGAATCCCAAGTCCTTGGATAACCCTCGCCAGGAAAGCTGGGTGACCACCCCGTTTGGCAGCCACTTTGGTTGTCACTTGGCTTCCCTGGGGACTTCTTTGGTTTTATGGGGCTGCGGACAGATCGCCTTTGGCTGTGGCGCGTGTCCAGTCCCCTTCATCGTCCATCATTGGCAGGGCCGGTGCAGCCGGTCCCGTGCGGCGCTTTTGGTTGATCATTCGACCTTTTGGCGGTGTACAGAACTTCTTCACTGCGGCTCAGGTTGTGGGTGGATAGGGGGGACGGCTGGGTGGGCCAGCTCACTTTTCGGCTGGAGGGTCTGCGGAACAAAAAACAGAATGTGATTCGCTGATGTCCAAAACAATGGCAGGACCCCCGTGAAATAGAACAAATATATCACTGGCATTGTCACATCAGCACTGTCATAGGGACTTTTGCTCCTTATGGTATATACAAGATATCATGAAATAGGTGACCTTGTATGATTAGGAATTTCCCAGCAGAACTATCATAGGGACTTTTGCTCCTCATGGTATATACATGATATGGAATAGGTGACCTTGTAGGATTAGGAATTTCCCAGCAGAACTGTCATAGGGACTTTTGCGCCTCATGCTATATACATATCATCATGGAATAAGGTGACCTTGTAGGATTAATTAGAAATTTCCCATCAGAACTGTCATAGGGACTTTTGCTCATCATGGTATATACATATCATCATGGAATAAGGTGACCTTGTATGACTAGGAATTTCCCAGCAGGATTGTCATAGGGACTTTTGCTCCTCATGGTGTGTGTATAATATATATATAGGAATTTCCCAGCAGAACTGTCATAGGGACTTTTGCCCCTCATGGTATATACGTGATATCATGGAATAGGTGACCTTGTAGGATTAGTAATTTCCCAGCAGAACTGTCATAGGGACTTTTGCTCCTCATGGTATATACGTGATATGGAATAGGTGACCTTGTAGGATTGGGACTTTCCCATCAGAACTATCATAGGGACTTTTGCTCCTCATGGTATATACGTGATATCATGGAATAGGTGACCTTGTAGGATTGGGACTTTCCCATCAGAACTGTCATAGGGACTTTTGCTCCTCATGGTGTGTGTATAATATATATATATATATATATATATATATATAGGAATTTCCCAGCAGAACTGTCATAGGGACTTTTGCCCCTCATGGTATAGACGTGATATCATGGAATAGGTGACCTTGTAGGATTAGTAATTTCCCAGCAGAACTGTCATAGGGACTTTTGCTCCTCATGGTATATACGTGATATCATGGAATAGGTGACCTTGTAGGATTGGGAATTTCCCATCAGAACTGTCATAGGGACTTTTGCTCCTCATGGTATATACGTGATATCATGGAATAGGTGACCTTGTAGGATTGGGAATTTCCCAGCAGAACTGTCATAGGGACTTTTGCTCCTCATGGTATATACGTGATATCATGGAATAGGTGACCTTGTAGGATTGGGAATTTCCCATCAGAACTGTCATAGGGACTTTTGATCCTCTGGACGATTTACATGGATGGAGTCTCCATGTTGGACATGCAAAATTATTATGTATTTCCCATCAGAACTGTCATGGGGCCCTTTCAAGCTGCTAGTAGAATAAGTCCATTCCTATAGACCTATGTGCATGGTGTCACAGAATGGTACATGTCTGATTAGCAATTTCCCGATAGAACTATCATAGGGACTTTTCTTATGCTGCTCTTGTAGTCTGGCATCTAAATCTTCATTTTTTTGTAAAAATGCATATATTATTTAGATTTTTCCATCAGAACTATCATAGGGACTTTTACTATAGGAGATACCAATGTGCATGCTGGGTGTGCAAAACTGATATGTGATTGAGTTTCCCATCAGAGCTTTCATAGGGACGTGGCAGCACTCACCCCGGTTGATATGATGTTTGGTTGTACTTGTGAAAATCGCCGCAGGAGAAGGGACAGGCTGCAATGAGAGCAGGACATGGGTCATATATAGAGGCACTGCCATGTCTAGGAGCTACCCCCGGGGGGCGTCGTTGCCCCTCAGTGCCGTATAACTCACCCGTACACGACTCTAGGATATCGGTGACTTCTGTGACCAGCGTCCGGGCGGAGGGCAGGCACACGTTCAGAGGACGCTCGTCCGGACCGTCCTCTACATCCTCCGACCTAAAAGAGACCGCATCACTTAAAGGAGAAGCGCCTGTATATAGAACGGCGGCTGTGGGCGGAGCCTAGTTCGCGATGGTGATAAAAAAAAAATTCCAAAAATGATCTTACCCCTTCTCGGCATCGAGCTGGAGGGAAGTGGATAATATCTTCTGCATTTTCTTTGGAAGGAGAGAAAAATATAAAGAGTTAGAAGAAAAATCATTCTAATAAAAGATGCAAATTACAGGATCAGTAAACAGGAGGAGGCGGGATTAGTATGCATGCTCGGAAACAGGAGCAGGAAAAGGGATAAGGGAAAAAAAAGGATCAGGAAGTGGGAGAAGTAAAAAGGAGGAGCTGGGATTAGTGCTCGCAAATAGGATCAGGAAACAGGATGACTGAAGGAAGTTTGGAAACTAGATCAGTAAACAGGATGGGTAAAATGGATCAGTGAATAAGATGACTAAACAATCAGTGATCGGGATGGAATTAAGATCAGTAAACAGGATTAGGAAACTGGATTACTAAACAATCTGAAATAGGATCAGGAGAGGTGACAACCAGGAAACTGGCAAGATAAGATCAGGAAACAGGATGACTAAGGAATTAGTGAATAGAAATAATAATAAAAAGACAAGGAAGTGTAATCTGAAATAGGTTAAGGAAAGAGAATCCATAAATAGTCAAAAACCTAGACCTGTAAATGGGATCAGTAAACAGGAAAAGTAATCAGAATTAATGAACAGGATCAGGAGACCAGTTGAGTTTACTGAATCAGGAAACTGGAATGGAAAGAGAATCGGCAAACTGGATAAGAAATAAGATCAGGAAACAGGATGACTACACAATCACAAAACGGGATCAGGAAACAGGATCAGAAGTGAGATCAGGAAACGGGATCAGAAATGAGATCAGGAAACAGGATCAGTAAGATCAGGAAACAGGATCAGTAAGATCAGGAAACTGGATAATTACACAGAATCAGAAAATGGATTCAGGAAAATGGGTCAGAAATGAGATCAGGAAACAGGATGGGAAAGCGAATCAGGATAACTGCACAGAATCAGGAAACTGGATAAGAAATAAGATCAGGAAACAGGATGACTACACAATCACAAAACGGGATCAGGAAATGGGATCAGCAAGAAATCAGGAAACGGGATCAGAAAGAAGATCAGGAAATGGGATAGGAAGGAAGATCAGGAAACAGGACAATTACACAGAATCAGAAAATAGGATCAGGAAATGGGATCAGAAAGGAGATCAGGAAACTGGATAAGAAATAAGATCAGGAAACAGGATGACTACACAGGATCAGGAAACTGGATCAGAAAGAAGATCAGGAAACAGGATGATTATACAATCACAAAACTGGATCGGAAAAGAGATCAGGAAATGAAATCAGGAAATGAAATCAGGAAACAGGATCAGAAAGAAGATCAGGAAACAGGATGGTTACACAGAATCAGAAAATGGGATCAGAAAGATCAGGAGAAATGAGATCAGGAAACGGGATCAGAAAGACGATCACTTAATAGGATCAGAAAGATCAGGAAACAGGATGACTACACAGAATCTAAAAATAGGATAAGGAAACAGGATCAATGAACACAGTTTGAAAACTAGAACCGTAACAGGATCAGTAAATAGGAAAAGTAATCATAATTAATGAACAGGATCAGGAAGGAGACAAGATGACTATACTGAATCAGTGTATGGGATCAGAAAGAAGATCAGGAAACAGGATGACTACACAATCAGTGAATGGTAGAGAAAAGAAGATCAGGAAACGGGACACGTAAAGAGGATTAGTAAAAAATAATGTGAATTTGGATCAAGAAATGTGGTCAGGAAACAGGATGAATAAATAAGTTCTAGAAATGGGACCTGTACAGGATCAGTAAACAGGATCAGTGAATATAATCAGGACAATGAATCAGTGAATATGATCAGGAAGAGAATCGGCCATGGAACAAGCAAACAGAATCTGGAAACAAGATTAGTCGACATAATCAGAAATAGGATCAGGAAACAGAATGTGGGACGTAGACCTGTAAACGGGCTATAGAGCTGGAGAAGTAAACGGAATGAGCAGGTAAGATTCTGCAGCTGCATCCCCCTTCTCCCCTCTCGGGAGCCGTACGTTGGGGAGGACACCTCTTTCCCGGGTGTGTCGCGGTGTTCCCGGCAGGGAGGTGCTCACCTGTACGAAGTTCAGCAGCTTCTTGTTGGACACCTCCAGATGTTTGCGCGTCACCTCTGATTTCCGCAGCTGACAGTCAGACAGCGACAACCGTCTGTTCAGGTCCATACCCTGGAGGGACAGAGGACACTGATCAGCTCGCCGGCGCCCTCCGCAGACGCACTGGTGGAATCGCATGGGCTGGATCCTGGTGTTCCTGGTTCCTCACCTCTTGGACCTCTATGGCCATCAGCTTCTTCTTCCCGGACATCTGGCTCTTGAGTTCTGAGATCTCGGCCTCCAGCAGGTGGATGACCTCCTCGTAGTCGTGCTCCGCGCTGTGTGCCTGCCGCTGCGCCAGCTCCGCCATCTGCAGCTTGTTCTGGAGACATCGGTTCTCGGACAGAAGTCCCGTCACTTTCTGTAACAGACGGAGGAGAGCTCCTGACATTTTCTGTGGTGTGGTCCCGGAGCCCATCGGGGTGGGGTCTCTGCACCTACCTGGCTGATCTTCTGAAGATCTTCTTCTGCTTCTTTTTTACTATTTTCCGCCTCTCGTAGTAAAACCTGAAAAAAGAGAATTTTGTTAGTTACCGTAAATTCTTTTTCTTATAGTTCCGTATTGGGAGACCCAGACATTGGGTGTTTAGCTTCTGCCTCCAGAGGACACACAAAGTACTACACTAAAAAGTGTAGCTCCTCCCTCTGAGCCTATACACCCCCTGGAGAAACCAGATCTAGCCAGTTTAGTGCAAAAGCTGAAGGAGAATAGCCACCCACAAGTAAAAACAGAGCAAGAACCGGAACAACCGGAGCCTCTGTCCACGACAACAGCCGGTGATAACACGCGGAACAAGAAAACTGCCAACAGGCAACAGGGAGGGTGCTGGGTCTCCCAATACGGAACTATAAGAAAAAGAATTTACGGTAAGTAACAAAATTCTATCTTTCTTTATCGTTCCTTATGGGAGACCCAGACCATGGGACGTTCTAAAGCTGTCCATGGGTGGGAATAAACAGAAAACTGAGAAGTAGGCGGAGCCTAACTTCACAAATGGGCGACAGCCGCCTGAAGGATGCGTCTGCCCAAGCTCGCATCTGCCGAAGCATGAGCATGCACTTGGTAGTGCTTTGAAAAGGTATGCAGACTAGCCCAAGTGGCAGCCTGATAGACTTGCTGAGCCGTAGCCTGGTGCCTGAAAGCCCAAGAGGCACCGACAGCTCTGGTCGAGTGTGCCTTGATCCCCGGCGGGGGAGGCACCTGAGTACACTGGTAGGCATCGGATATGGCCGACCTAATCCAGCGAGCTAAGGTCGGCTTAGAAGCCAAGAGGCCCTTACGCCGACCTGTGGTTAGCACAAAAAGAGAGGTGCACCGCCTAAGAACAGCGGTGCGAGACACATAGATCCGGAGCGCACGCACCAGATCCAAAGTATGCAACGCTTTTTCAAAGCGATGAACAGGAGCCGGACAAAAGGAAGGTAGGGTAATGTCCTGGTTAAGGTGGAAAGGAGAGACCACCTTAGGAAGAAAGTCCGGAGTCGGACGGAGAACCACCTTGTCTTGATGAAAAACCAAAAAAGGTGACTCCAAAGAGAGAGCAGCTAAATCAGAGACTCTCCTGAGGGAAGTTATGGCCACTAGAAAGGCCACTTTCTGTGAAAGACGAAACAAAGAAACCTCCCTAAGAGGTTCAAAGGGGGGTTTCTGCAAAGCCGTGAGAACCAAATTGAGGTCCCAGGGATCCAAGGGCCGCCGGTAAGGCGGAATGATGTGAGACGCACCTTGCATGAATGTGCGGACCTGAGCCAGCCGGGCGATACGCCGCTGGAACAACACTGACAGAGCCGAGACCTGTCCCTTGAGAGAGTTGAGGGATAGTCCCAGCTGCAGACCGGACTGTAGAAAGGACAGAAGGGTCGGCAAGGAAAAAGGCCAAGGAGAATGGCCAGAAGAACGACACCAGGACAGGAACATTTTCCAAGTCCTGTGATAGATCTTGGCAGAGGAAGACTTACGGGCCCGAGTCATCGTGGAGATGACTTCAGATGGGATACCAGAAGTCGTCAAGATCCAGGACTCAAGAGCCACGCCGTCAATCTGAGAGCCGCAGAATTCCGGCGGAAAAACGGACCTTGTGAGAGAAGGTCTGGACGGTCTGGAAGATGCCACGGCACCTCTACGGACAGATGGAGCAGGTCTGGGTACCAAGCTCGCCTGGGCCAGTCTGGAGCAATGAGTATGACTCGATGGCCCTCCATTCTGATCTTGCGCAGAACTCTGGGCAAGAGAGCTAGAGGGGGAAACACGTAGGACAGGCGAAACTGGGACCAGTCTTGAACCAGAGTGTCCGCTGCGAAGGCCTGAGGATCGTGGGAGCGAGCCACGTAAATCGGAACCTTGTTGTTGTGACGGGATGCCATTAGGTCCACGTCCGGAGTGCCCCACTTGCGGCAGATTGACTGAAATACTGTCGGATGCAGGGACCACTCGCCACTGTCCACGGCTTGACGGCTGAGATAATCTGCTTCCCAGATTTCCACGCCTGGTATGTGGACTGCGGATATGGTGGACTTGGAGTCCTCCGCCCATTGAAGGATGCGTTGTACCTCCAACATTGCCAGGCGGCTGCGTGTCCCGCCTTGGTGATTGATGTAGGCAACCGCTGTCGCGTTGTCTGACTGGACTCGGATGTGCTTGCCCGCCAATAGGTGGTGAAAAGCTAGGAGAGCCAGGAGCACGGCTCTGGTTTCCAGCACATTGATCGAGAGGGCTGACTCGGACGGAGTCCAAGTGCCCTGTGCTCGGTGGTGGAGACATACTGCTCCCCAGCCGGATAGACTGGCATCCGTGGTGAGGACCACCCAGGACGGAGCCAGGAAGGAGCGTCCCTGAGACAGAGAGAGGGGCCGAAGCCACCGCTGAAGAGATCTCCTGGTCTATGGCGACAGAGCCACTAACCTCTGTAAGGAGGAAGTCCGCTTGTCCCAACAGCGGAGAATGTCCAGCTGCAGGGGGCGCAGATGGAATTGGGCAAAGGGAACAGCCTCCATGGACGCCACCATCTGACCCAGCACCTGCATCAGACGCCTGAGGGAATAACGGCGGGGCCTCAGCAGAGAGCGCACCGCCAGATGAAGGGACTGCTGTTTGACTAATGGCAACTTCACAAGTGCCGGCAGAGTCTCGAACTGCATCCCTAGGTACATGAGACTCTGGGTCGGAGTCAGAGTGGATTTGGGCAGATTGACCAGCCACCCGAATTGGGCTAGAGTGGTAAGAGTGAGCGAGACACTCCGCTGACAGTCTGCACTGGATGAAGCCTTGACTAGAAGGTCGTCCAAGTAAGGAATCACTGCCAACCCCTGGAGGTGCAGAACCGCAACCACTGCTGCCATGACCTTCGTGAATACTCGAGGGGCCGTGGCTAACCCAAAGGGGAGAGCCACGAATTGGAAATGATCTTCTCCTATTGCAAAACGTAGCCAACGCTGGTGTGAAACTGCAATTGGCACATGCAGATAGGCATCTCTGATGTCGATGGATGCCAGGAAATCCCCTTGGGTCATAGAGGCAATGACTGATCGCAGAGACTCCATGCGAAAATGCCGCACCTGAACATGCTTGTTGAGAAGCTTGAGATCCAAGATGGGCCGGAAGGAACCGTCCTTTTTGGGGACTAGGAAGAGATTTGAGTAGAAACCTCTGAACCGTTCCTGGGTGGGAACCGGTACAATTACTCCGTTGGCCTGCAAGGATGCCACGGCCTGAGAGAAGACGGCGGCCTTGGAACAGGGGGGAGTTGAGAGAAAAAATCTGTTTGGTGGGCTGGAAGAGAATTCTATCCTGTAGCCGTGGGAGATGACATCCCGCACCCACTGATCGGAGACGTGTTGAAACCAAGCGTCGCCAAAGTGGGAGAGCCTGCCACCGACTAAGGACGTTGGTGGCGCGGACAGATAGTCACGAGGAGGCTGCCTTAGTGGCAGCAGCTCCTGCGGTCTTCTGTGGACGCGCTTTTGTGCGCCAGCTGGATTTTTGGTCCTTGGCTGAGTTAGTGGACGAGGCCGAGGGCTTAGAGGAAGACCAGTTGGAGGAACGAAAGGAACGAAACCTCGACTGATTCCTACCCTGGGCGGGTTTCCTGGTCTTGGTTTGTGGCATGGAAGTACTCTTCCCGCCAGTAGCTTCCTTAATAATTTCATCCAGTTGTTCACCGAATAGCCGGGAACCAGCAAAAGGGAGCCCCGCAAGGTACATCTTAGAAGAAGCATCTGCCTTCCACTCTCGAAGCCACAAGATCCTGCGGATAGCGAGGGAATTAGCAGAAGCCACCGCAGTGCGGTGAGAAGCCTCCAGCATGGCAGACATGGCATAGGATGAAAAAGCGGAAGCTTGAGAAGTTAAGGCAACCATCTCGGGCATAGATTCCTTGGTGAGGGAATGCATCTCCTCTAGAGAAGCAGAGATGGCTTTGAGAGCCCACACTGCTGCAAAGGATGGGGAGAACGAGGCCCCTGCCGCCTCATATACAGATTTGGCCAGAAGGTCGACCTGGCGGTCAGTGGAATCCTTAAGAGAGGTGCCATCAGCCACTGATACCACGGTCCGGGCTGAAAGTCTAGACACGGGGGGGGTCTACCTTTGGAGAAAGAGCCCACTCCTTGACCACCTCAGGTGGAAAGGGAAAACGGTCATCAGAACCACGCTTTGGGAAGCGTTTGTCAGGACAGGCCCTGGGCTTGGTCACAGCGGCCTGAAAACTGGAGTGGTTAAAGAACACACTCTTTGTCCTCTTAGGCGAGGTAAACTGATGTTTTTCTGCCAGAGAGGGTTGCTCCCCTGATACTGGCGGATTGAGGTCCAGCACAGAATTAATAGAAGCAATCAAATCACTAAGATCTGAGTCACTTTCGGACAGATCAATGGGGCACATGGAGGTAGCGTCCGAGCCCCCAGTAAAGACATCCTCCTCGTCCTGCGAATCGGCTCGTGAATCGGAGCCGCGGGGCGAGGAAGGGGAGGAAGCCCTCCGTCTCCTCTTAGGAGGACGGGGCCTGGGACCAGATGAAGAATCCTCTGTGAGCTCCGCTGAGAGAGCCCTAGCAGCAGAGGCGCCCTGAGAAGGGGGCTGATGCATGGTCAGCAGAGTCCGGGACAGCTGTCCCATGGAGTCAGCAAAAGACTGGGAGATAGACCTAGAGAAGGATTCTACCCAAGCCGGGGGTTCAGCCACAGGAGCCGGAGCAGCCGGAGAGACCACTGGGGGGGCGATTCCAGGCTGAGGCATCGTCAGGTTAGAGCAGGCATCACAATGTGGATAGGTGCTCGGTTCTGGCAGCACGAGCTTACATTCAGCGCATACTGAGTATAGCTTTGCCTTGCTCCTCGTGTGAGACATGCTGCTGGAGTGGGGGCTCTGCTCAGAGTGACCCCCAGAGAGTATATACAGAGGCCCACAACCAAAGGTTGTGGCTTACCAGACCGTGTGTGCCCTCCAGATCCCAAAGCCCGGACCCCCAAGCACTTCAGCAGGGATGCTGCAGCCAGTGAAGATCGCAGAGAAAAAACGCTGATAAAATGGCGCCGGAGCGAGGAGAGGGGGCGGGGCCAACCCTGAGAGCGGGATCTGGAGGGCCAAGGAGATTTACAGGGGAGGAGACACGTACTCAGAGAGGAGTGTCCCTCCCCTGTGCAAATCGGCCGCTGGGCGAAGCCACACTGTCCCTCTGCATGAATGACATGAGAGGGCAGTGAAAACGAAAGTAGGCCTCCGGCGAAGCCGGGGCCTAAATTTAAGCTGTGCGGCCGGCGCGCTGGCACCATCGGCGCGGTTCTCAGGCGAAAGCCAGAGAACCGGCCGGAAATGTTAGAAAACGCAAACAGCACACTCTCCCACCATAATAAAATACAGGGACCCCCAGAATATATACGTCTCAGGTACTTAGCTTGTGAGACGCAGGGCCAGGTCCCTGAGGGATGAGTGCTCCGTCCAGCAGGATCCTGAAGGGCTGCGGATGGAGACCGGTCTCCTGCAAAGCAAGGAGAACCGTGCTGGCTCCCACTTCAAGCCAGAGCCCGAGGGATGGTGAAGGAGCGCGGCATGTAAGGCTCCAGCCTGGGAATCAACCTTAACAGCACCGCCGACACAGTGGGGTGAGAAGGGACATGCCGGGGGTCCAGACTTGGACCCGCTTTACTTCCAACTCTTTGCAAAAATGAAAAATCAGATGAGAATGCATGTGTGGATGTGTGCCTCCTGAACACAAAGCAATGAACTGGTTAGATCTGGTTTCTCCAGGGGGTGTATAAGCTCAGAGGGAGGAGCTACACTTTTGAGTGTAGTACTTTGTGTGTCCTCCGGAGGCAGAAGCTATACACCCAATGTCTGGGTCTCCCATAGGAACGATAAAGAAAATGAGAATGAGAAAGTGTGGAAACTGCGGACCTCCCATAACAGAGGGGCACCATATACGCCGGACCCCCCAGAAGGACCACAGGTCACATGACCATATGTGTGCAGGTCCTGCATAACAGCATGGCGGCTCCTCAGAGGAGGAGCATGAGCTCCTATGTAAGTGCAAGGGGTCTCATAGGGGTCCTGGACTAGATTAAAGGGACGGTCTGATATCTACTAATTTAGGGGGAGTCTGTAGGGAGTCTGGTCTGGTGCCTGTATTAGTTTAGGGGGTCTGGTTTGGGGTCTGTATTAGGGTAGGGGGTGTGGTTTTGGACCTATGGTATTTAGGAGGTCTGTGAACAGTATTTAGGGGTTTTAATTTGGGGTCAGTATATTAGTTTAAGGGGGTCTGGCCTGGGGTCTGTATTTGTGTATGGGGTCTGGTCTGGGGCCTGTATTAGGGTAGGGGGTCTTGTCTGGGGTCTGTATTAGGGTAGAGAGTGTACTTTTGGACCTATGGTATTTAGGAGGTCTGTGGTCAGTATTTAGGGGTTTTAGTTTGGGGTCAGTATTAGTTCAAGGGGGTCTGGTCTGGGGGTCTGTATTAGGGTAGGGGGGGGGGGGGTCTGTATTAGGGTAGGGGGTGTAGTGTTTGGCCTATGGTATTTAGGAAGTCTGTGGTCAGTATTTAGGGGTTCTGGTTTGGGGTCAGTGTTAGTTATTGGGGTTCTGGTCTGGGGCCTGTATTTAGGGGTTTTTGACTGGGGTCTGTATCGGTGTTGGGGTATGGTTTTAGGGGGTCAGTCTTTAAAGGTTCTGGTTTAAGGGGTGTAGTCCAAGTCCTCTATTTAGAGGTCTTTATTTAGAGGTTCTGGACTCCAGTCGGCATTAATGTAGGGGGTATGGTTTGGGTTAAGTATTTTGGTGGTCTGTGGTTTATAGATAGAGGTCCTGGTCTGGGATCTCTATTAGTTTAAGGGTCATGTTTGGGGTCTGCATTACTGTAGGGGGTATGATTTAGGTTAAGTATTTTGGTGGTCTGTAGTCTATAGTTAGAGGTTCTAGTTTGGGGTCTGCATTAGTGTAGGGGTATGGAGTAGGGTCTCTATTTAGGGGTCTGGTTTTTGATATGTTTTAGTAGGGGGGTCATGGTCTGGAGTTTGTTTTAGTTTAGGGGTCCTGGACTAGGGTGTATATTAGTTTATGGGTCTTTATGTGAGGGGTCTCAGTTAGGGGTCTGTATTTAGCACTTCTACACTGGAGTATGTTGGAGTATTCCTCAGGGGTATGTGTGTATTTTTGGGTGCTCAAATCTGGGATCTGTGAAAGTCTAGGGGTCTGGGGTCTGTATTTGTTTAGAGGGTTTTGTGTGAGATCTGTACTTAAAGGGGCTGCCATTTGGAAAAGTGTCTGATGGAGCAGGCGCCCGGCTTGGCATATGAACATAAGGTCTCAGCCATTGTCCGGAGAAGCCCCCCGTGTCACTTTTTTTTGGAGGAAGCTAAGTAGGACCTCCCCAATCCTCGTCACCCACCTTCAGCCGCCTCATCTCCTGCTTCAGCTCAGACACTTCATCCTGCAGTTTCTCCAGATCTAAGCTATCGAAGAACCTCGGGACATCAAATTCCTGCAGAACATGGAGAGCGGAGTCAGAGCTGTCCTGCTGGAGGACCCACCACCGAGCTGGTCTGGCCCCCCACCTCTTACCTTAGTGACCGGGGAGTGGAACGCACACGTGTCCAGCAAATTGGCCGCTTCGTAATGAGTGAAGAGTAAAGAGCTGGAGTCCAGACCGGCGTCCTCCAACTCCTCCTGTAGCCCGTCCCGGAGAGCCTGCAGGAGATCTGAGGAGGCAGAACACAATCCTGTAACTATAGTGACCGCAGAACAGAGTGTTTCAGGAGAGGTCATGGTGGAGTGAGTGATGGGGCAGTGCCATGGTCTGGGCCGGGTGAGGTTGTACCCACCTCCGTACGCCACCGTTCCCTGGCAGTCTGTGATTAGACCGTGGTGCAGCTCTCGCCTCTTCGCGTCGGATATTTCCATCCCGAGGATCTCCAGGAGCTGCAACATCAACACAGGAATGACTACTGAGCCCCGAAAAGGGGCAACCACGTGTTACACCCCAATCCCTGCCAAATCGGGTTTATATGACGATAGCTGCAGTACCCGGCGTTTCCCGAGATTGTGACCTAGTGATTGTCTGTGTCTGTCCCTCTCTCCCTTACACATAACCTTATTATACTAAGAATGTCCTTTCTTGCCTATAGCAACCAATCACAGCTCCTATTAATGACCTGTAGCAAAATAGAAGCAGAGCTGTGTGTGTGTCTCTCTTTCTGTGTGTGTGGGTCTCTGTCTGTTTCTCTGTCCATAATAGCAGTCTATAATAACTGATCCGTTCCCAGCTCCATTCACTTTAATGTAAGCAGGTTTTTTTTTGTAAAATAACTGTAAAGCGCGGGGTTAACTTTTCCCCTCAAAACATAGTCTATGACGTTCCCTGAGTCACATGGAGTTTCTGTGCAAAATACTGTGATTGTAATTGTGACGGTATACATACACACATACATATACACACACATACATACATATACACACATACATATACACACACACACACACACATAATCACACATACATATACACACATATACACATACACACATATACACATACATATACACACACATACAATACACACATACATATACATACATATATACACACACACACATATACATACACACACACACATACATTTACAGTACACACACACATATACATACATATACACACATACATACAGTACACATACATATACACACATATATATACATACACCCTTACATACACATACAGTGCACACATACATATACACACATACATACATATACACACACATACATACACATACAGTACACACATATATATACATACACACTTACATATACACACACACATACATACACATACAGTGCACACATACATTTACAGTACACACACACATATACATACATACATATACACAGATATACATATATACATACATACACTTTATACATTAGATTATGCTAAAATTCACAACAGGCCCAGCATAGGGCAGCAGTGAGCGCTAACAGGTAATCAACAGAATTGTGAGTGCAGCTCTGGATGTGACTGGAGAGCGCAGCTATGTACAGCGGACGCCCATAGTCCACAGGACACTTACAAAGTCCAGCTTCTCCTCCTTGATACGGACGTGGGGATCTAAGGAGACCTTTTGTTTGCTCGCTGAAGATCTGTGATTTGTCGGAGATGATGGAGCTGCAACGAGACGTGATGTAAAATGATCCCATGTGTGGGCTATGACCACAAGCACGTGGCCAGCGGACGAGGTAATATGGCCACTCACCCGATATGGTCAGCTCTGGGGGGCAGATATCGGGGGATGGAGAAGGCACGTTATTTTCATGTCGGCACTAAAAAAGAAAAAAAGTACAATACAGTTAAATGCTAAAGTGAGCTGCAATAAAGGCTCCTCCACCTGCGCCCTCTCACCTCTGGAGATCGGACGTGGACCTTTAGTCGGCAGGGGGACAGTCCGTTTCCCACCATCCTGTGCTGCAGCAAAGAAGAACTACTGGACACAGAGGAACTGCGCAGTCTGCTGGAGTTGGGGATGAAGGACACGTCCGTGCAGCTGTTCTGTCTTAGAAGAAAGATGTAAGGGGGTTATCATAGTAGGACGAGGAGGTTTGAAGGTCGTGGCCTCCAGATTGTTGTCACTCCAGATCGTTGGGTCTGGTACTCACCTGAATCGGGCTCGGGCCACAATCCGTTTGGCTTCTTCATTGGTGATGCCGATCATTGAGTTTTGGTTAATGGAGAGCAGCTGGTCTCCGGATCGTAGCCGCCCGTCCTGAGAAGGGAGCATAAAATATGGATGACTTGACGATATCGGACCACAACCATCCTAGGCCTAACTCCAAGCCAAGCTCTAGACCCAAGCTTGTCCTTAACCCTATGCTAGTAACTAACCCGATAGTTGTCCATACCTATACTGTGGACCTCCTTACCCGGTAGCTGTCTCCATCAGGGAGCACCTCCTGCACGTAGACCATGGGACCCTCCTGCCGGTTGGAGCCTCCACTGAGCACCAGCCCCAGGCCTGTAGACTTATGGATGGAAATATTCTGGACTCCCAAATCACTAGGAAAGGGCAGACGTAATGAGATGTCATCCACACGGAGTCCACCAACCCTTCTGGAGAGTTATGGCATCTTCTAGACCACTCTAGTACCTTGATGTAGAGTATGAGGACACTCCGCTGCTCCCTCCAAATTGGCTGTGAGAGCTGGCCGGACTTAGAAGCAACGGACTCTGGGACCGCGAGGAGGACTCTGAAGACGTGCTCTCCAGGTACCTGCCTAAGACCAGACGCCACAAGGATAAAGGTGAGAATAAAGGAGGCTGAAGAGTCCTGCCCATAAGGGTATGACCACATACACAAAAAAAATCACAGTCCCCAAATTTAGGAAAGAGACCAAATATCTCCAAAATGTCTGGTGTTATACTCACTGCTGTGCAATATGGGGGAACTCCGGGAAGATCCAGTGTCACTATGAGAGCTACATTTCTCCAACAACTCCGAGAATTCCTTCCTAAAACATAATATACAATACAATCTGTATACTGCTCCTCTGTACAAGAATATAGCCGCTATAATACTGCCCCTATGTACAAGAATATACCCGCTATAATACTGCCATCTATGAACAGGAATATAACTACTATAATACTGCCCCTATGTACAAGAATATACCCGCTATAATACTGCCATCTATGAACAGGAATATAACTACTATAATACTGCTCCTATGTACAAGAATATAACTACTATAATACTGCTCCTATGTACAAGAATATAACTACAATAATACTGCCCCTATGTACAAGAATATAACTACTATAATACTGCCTCCTATGTACAAGAATATAACTACTATAATACTGCCCACTATGTATAAGAATATAACTACTATAATAGTGCTCCTATGTACAAGAATATAACTACTATAATACTGCTCCTATGTACAGGAATATAACTACTATAATACTGACCCCTATGTACAAGAATATAACTACTATAATACTGCCCCCTATGTACAAGAATATAACTACTAAAATACTGCCCCCTATATACAAGAATATAACTACTATAATACTGCCCCTATGTACAAGAATATAACTACTATAATACTGCCCCCTATGTACAAGAATATAATTACTATAATACTGCCCCCTATGTACAAGAATATAACTACTATAATACTGCCCCTATGTACAAGAATATAACTACTATAATACTGCTCCTATGTACAGGAATATAACTACTATAATACTGCCCCCTATGTACAAGAATATAACTACTAAAATACTGCCCCCTATATACAAGAATATAACTACTATAATACTGCCCCTATGTACAAGAATATAACTACTATAATACTGCCCCCTATGTACAAGAATATAATTACTATAATACTGCCCCCTATGTACAAGAATATAACTACTATAATACTGCCCCTATGTACAAGAATATAACTACTATAATACTGCCCCCTATATACAAGAATATAACTGCTATAATACTGCCCCTATATACAAGAATAACTACTATAATACTGCTCCTATGTACAAGAATATAACCACTATAATACTGCTCCTATGTACAAGAATATAACTACTATAATACTGCCCCTATGTACAAGAATATAACCACTATAATATTGCTCCTATGTACAAGAATATAACTACTATAATACTGCCCCCTATGTACAAGAATATAACTACTATAATACTGCCCTCTATGTACAAGAATATAACTACTATAATACAGCCCCTATGTACAAGAATATAGCTAGTAGGGGACTCAGCGAGCATATGGAAGTTGAAGCTTCGGTCAGATTAGACCAAAGTGCAGCTTTTTGGGCTAAATTCAAAATTCTATGTGTGGATGGAATACTAACATTGCACATCACCCTGAAAACAACATCCCCACAGTCACACATGGTGGTGGCAGCAGCATTCTGCTGTGGGGAGGCTTTTCTTCAACAGGGACAGGGAAACTGGTCAGCTAAATACATGGCAATACTGGAAACAAAAGACTTGAAACTGGGGCATCCTTGAGCTTCACCTTTCACCAGAACAACGACCCTAAACATCCTACCAGAGTTTACAATAAATTATTTTGACTCCTGGAAAAAGCGCTATACAGCGCGAAACGTGCGTCGGAGAGGGTGCGGGACAGCTATTTAACTTCTTGTCATACCCCGTAGGTATATTGGTTGTTACTTTGCTATTCATTCTCATTATTTTAACACACTTGTGTTCTTAAATATTGCTATAGCTATATTCATATACCATTATTATTCTTCATACAGGCTGATATTTATTATGTGAAATTATGGTGTTCCCAACATTATACTAAGATCTATTTTTTCTAAACCCCTTCTGTGGGGCTTGCTTTCCTGAGACATCCTATGTATATTTTTATATTTTATAACCAATAAAAATTAATTTTTATATTGATTCTTTTTCTTTGTTGGTGATTAATAAATTATTTAGAGCAAAGCATTTTTATCTGTGTGAACAGTCCAGACTGAAATCCAATTGAGAATTTGTGATAAGCTGTTAAAATTGCTACTCACAGGCATCTCCATCCAATCTCACTGAGCTAAGCAAAACACTATGTGTGGGGGAAAACAGACACTGCACATCTTCCTGAAAACACCATCTACAATGTCAAACATGGTGGAGGCTGCATCCTGCTGTGGGGAGGCTTTTCTTCAGCAGGGGCAGGGAAGCTGGTCAGAGGTGAAGGGAAGATGGATGGAGCTAAATACAGGGCATCTCTGGAGGAAAACCTATTATAAGCTGCAAAACACTTGAGATTGGGGTGTAGGTTCACCTTCCAGCACCCTGCCAGATTTACAATGGGTGGCTTAGATCAGAGCATATTCATGTGTGTGAGCGGCCCAGTCACAGTCCAGACCGAAATCTAATTGAGAATCTGTGACCAGACGTGAAAATTGCTGTTCATAGACGTCTCCATCCAATCTCACTGAGCGAGAGCTCATGTGCAAAGACAGATGGGCAAAGATTTCAGCCTCTACATGTGCAGAGCTGGTGGAGACAGACCCCAAAATACAAGGTATTGATATATATTTTTAAAATACTTAAAAAAAAAAAAAAAAAACAACATGTAAAAAAGACCTTCTACAAGGAGAAGATGCCCCTACACTCAACTGGTGCCTGTACAGACTAGTAAGACCCTAGCTGAACAACTAACACCACCTTGGTCCTGACTCCCTAAAAGGCCGTTGAAAGGTTTCTTGTACCACCTAAAGGACCAGAGGGGAGGCTGCCACACACTGCCAACCGAGGCAGGGAAAGGTGTGCGGGAGGATACAAAAGCCAGAGAGATGGAAAATGGTTCACAGAAGCTGAAAGGAATAAGTGCTGGGAAAGAAAACAAACTGACTCACAGCAGGCACTCAAGCAGTGTTTACTAAAAAGTAAACCCCTAAGATGAAGGCCTGGAACTCCTTGAAATAAGTCCACCTAAAGATGTAGCCAGCAAGGAAAAGGAGTGAACCTGTATAACCCAACCCAGAAAGTGATCGAGCAAACTACAACGGGGAAATAAGAAACACCTGGAGAGAAGCGAACCAAGAAGTAAGAACAAAGGCAATAAGAACCATCAGCATTTGGACAGGGATGAAAAATGTTTGCTAAAAAGTAAACCCCTAACATGAAGGCATGGAACTCCTTGAAATAAGTCCACTTAGAAATATAGTCAGCAAGGAAGAAGCAATGAACTTGTATAACCCAACCCAGAATGTGATGGGGCAAACTACAATGGGGAAATAAGAAACACCTGGAGAGAAGCGAACCAAGAAGGAAGAACAAAGACATTAAGAACCATCAGCATACTATGTCCTGAAGAAGAGGTATATCCTCGAAACGCGTAGACCGATGGAATAAAAGAATATGTTTATAACATCAACGTGCTACATCTTCATTTTGGCTGATGCGCGGCATTAACCCCCATTTCACTCTGATTTGTATACCTAGAGATATAGTCAGCAAGGAAAAGCAGTGCATGTATATAACCCAACCCAGAATGTGATGGTGCAAACTACAATGGGGAAATAAGAAACACCTGGAGAGGAGCGAACCAAGAAGGGAGAACAAAGAAAATAAGAACCATCAGCAGTTGGACAGGGAAGATAAATGTTTAACAAAAAGTAAACCCCTAAGCTGAAGGCCTAGAACTCCTTGAAATAAGGCCATTTAGAGATATAGTCAGCAAGGAAAAAGCAATGAACATGTAAAACCCAACACAAAATGTGATGGGGCAAACTACAATGGGGAAATAAGAAACATCTGGAGAGAAGCGAACCAAGAAGCAAGAACAAAGACAATAAGAACCTGTTTACCAAAAAGTAAACTCCTAAGCTGAAGGGCTGGAACTCCTTGAAATAAGTCCATTTAGAGATATAGTCAGCAAGGAAAAAGCAATGAACATGTATAACCCAACCCAGAATGTGATGGGGCAAACTACAACAGGGAAAAAAGAAACACCTGGAGAGAAGCGAACCAAGAAGGGAGAACAAAGACAATAAGAACCATCAGCATTTGGACAGGGAAGAAAAAGCAATAGCCCAGCAGACAGAGGAACTGACCACTTTGTGTGGGTATATATCTCAATAAAATACATTTAATTTGTAGGTGTAACCTGGAAAAGTTTACGGGGTATGAATACTTTTTCAAGGCACTGTAGATAATGGAGCCTCCATTACTTTTACTTCTCGGAAAAGGATGACAGGAGTTATATTTATATTACACTCAGCGTACATCTGTCAGCAGAATGACGTGGGCAGAGCGGATTATACCCCAGGGGGTCAGGCTGCCTCTAGGATAATGACTTTCCGAGTTGATCCCATATTACCCCCTGGTGATAATGACCGTTTTGACCTCTTTACTTTTTACAGGATTTATAGTTTTCATAGAAAGATAATTTTTTCGAAAAGTTGGAATAAGTCTCCAATCAATGTAAACGCTTGTTATAGGTAAAGGGGTCTACTTGGCCGGAAGAAGTAGATCCCTCAACTCCATCCTATTTTTCTATTTCCACCCAAATTGGAAAAGTTTTAGAAACTAGTAACTGGACTTGATTTGTTATGGGAGATTAGAAAAATAAAAGTTAATTAATAATTATATATCAAAGATCGTGGTGGCCATTGACGTATCATTGTGTGAAGGTAGGAGTTTTCGTCTTGAGGTGGTAAGAGAAGACGTGATGCCGTGTCGTTGGCTCTCGTGAACAGATGCTAGTTTCTGAAGACTGTCCATTAAATTAGGTTACAAGATGGAGAGTATTAGACGCCTGCCTTCTCGTAAATCTGAAAATCCATGATGCTGTGACCCCAGAAGAGGGGCGTCCAGCTGTGCTACTTCTCTCTCCAGGGACTGAAAGCTCAGGTTCCATATTATGGTAACCTGATGATCTTATTTGGATTAAAGGGGTGGTGTCACGAAGACCACGTATGTCGTGGATCCCTCAAATTGGGCCACCTCCACCTTCCCCGTATTAGCCAGACCTATGAGTAGATTCCTCTAATTGGGCCTCCTCTACCTTCCCCGTATTAGCCAGACCTATGAGTAGATTCCTCTAATTGGGCCTCCTCTACCTTCCCCGTATTAGCCAGACCTATGAGTAGATTCCTCTAATTGGGCCTCCTCTACCTTCCCCGTATTAGCCAGACCTATGAGTAGATTCCTCTAATTGGGCCTCCTCTACCTTCCCCGTATTAGCCAGACCTATGAGTAGATTCCTCTAATTGGGCCTCCTCTACCTTCCCCGTATTAGCCAGATCTATGAGTAGATTCCTCTAATTGGGCCTCCTCTATCTTCCCCGTATTAGCCAGAACTATCAGTAGAGTCCTCAAACATATATTATGTGGTCATGCTTCGTGATTCTTGAAGAACAGCAATGACTTGATCGTCAGTCTATAGACCTTCGACCTCTGAAGTCAACAGTTTCCTATCAGGTAACACCAAGAACCTCCTATAGGATATCCAAGATGTTCCAGGAAGGTTAAACAATAAAGAAAAATAAAAAAATAACAGACCTGGCCTCTTCATCCCGAGCAATGAGGAGTCGCATGTAGCCGGTAGCAGATGACATCCGCAAAATGTCCACAGCTCTGTAGAGAAACAATCAGAAGTTAGTCCTACAACCTGATGAGAACCCTTTACAACTAGTCATCTGTCGGCTTTTTACCTGTCATTTGAGACCCCAATAAGACTCTCTCCATTCACCTCCAAAATTTGATCTCCAGGAAGAAGACGTCCTTCAAAAATGGGGAAATAAGACATGGAATCATGGTGTATAGAAATGCTATAAAATTCTATAAACCTCATAAAATCTGGAATTTGGATTTAAGGTAAAAGCTGGACAACATTCTGTGGCTAAACGAAAGTAAGGCTGAAGGTGGCAATGTGTCTGGGAAAATGCTCTAAGGAGGCAATTGTGAAAGCCAGCATGATGGCAGAGAAATTGGGGTAGGACATTGCTGGCTAAAGGTGATTGAGGAGACAGGCAGAGGAGACTTTTAACTGAAGGTCATAGGACAAGATGTTGCTGGCTGAAGGTAATGGAAGGAACCAGTAGAGGATATTTCTGGCTGAAAATGATGGAGGGGACCAGTAGAGGACATTTCTAGCTGAAGGTGATGAAGGGAACCAGTGAAGGACATTTATGGTTGAAGGTGATGGAGGGAATGAGTAGAGGACAATTCTGGCTGAGGTTGATGGAAGAAACCAGTAGAAGATACTTCTGGCTGAAGGTGAAGGAGGGAACCAGTAGAGGACATTTCTGGCTGAAGATTATGGAAGGGACCAGTAGAGGACATTTCTGGCTGAAGATTATGGAAGGGACCAGTAGAGGACATTTGTTGACTGAAAATGATGGAAAGGAATGGGAGAGGACACTTCTGGTTGAAGGTGATGGTGGGAACGAGTAGAGAACACTTCTAGCTGAAGGTGATGGAGGTTACGAGTAGAGGACTTTTTTGGCTGGAGGTAAAGGAGGGAACCAGTAGAGGACATTTCTGGCTGAAGATTATGAAAGGGACCAGTAGAGGTTATTTTTTGATTGAAAATGATGGAAAGGAATGGGAGAGGACACTTCTGGCTGAAGGTGATGGTGGGAATGAGTAGAGGACACTTCTAGCTGAAGGTGATGGAGGTTACGAGTAGAGGACTTTTCTGGCTGAAGGTGAAGGAGGGAACCAGTAGAGGACATTTCTGGCTGAAGATTATGGAAGGGACCAGTAGAGGACATTTCTGGCTGAAGATTATGGAAGGGACCAGTAGAGGTCATTTTTTGACTGAAAATGATGGAAAGGAATGGGAGAGGACACTTCTGGCTGAAGGTGATGGTGGGAACGAGTAGAGGACACTTCTAGCTGAAGGTGATGGAGGTTACGAGTAGAGGACTTTTCTGGCTGAAGATGAAGGAGGGAGCCAGTAGAGGACATTTCTGGCTGAAGATTATGGAAGGGACCAGTAGAGGTCATTTTTTGACTGAAAATGATGGAAAGGAATGGGAGAGGACACTTCTGGCTGAAAGTGATGGTGGGAACGAGTAGAGGACACTTCTAGCTGAAGGTGATGGCGGTTACGAGTAGAGGACTTTTCTGGCTGGAGGTAAAGGAGGGAACCAGTAGAGGACATTTCTGGCTGAAAGTGATGGAAGGGACCAGTAGAGGACATTTCTGGCTGAAAGTGATGGAAGGGACCAGTAGAGGATGTTGCTTGATGAAGAGAATTGAAAGAAATAATACAGCACACCTGAGGCTGGAGGTGATGGATGGGACACTAGACCATTGGTGGTAGAGGTTACATAGGTACTTGGAGCCTGATTTATCATTTGCATTTTTCTAAGTAATTTTTCTTTTTTTTCTTGTGGCATTTGTTGCCATATTTTGCATCAAATCTTTCAAATTGGCATTCACGGGTTCCAAATAAAAAAAAAATGTAGGCTTGATTCATTAGGGCTTTTACTCTTATTTTTTTTGTCTAGTTTTTCCTTTTTTGAGGCTATTTATTTTGTACCAAATTCTTTCTCTAACTAAATTCTGAAAAAGACATATGACCATCAAGCTCAACCAAGGATATAAAGGAAGCTAGGATCAAATACTTCTCTCTGAAGATCGTGAAGACCAGCACAGGACGAGGTGGTGGAGGAGAACAGATGGGACAATGGTGGGTGCAGATTGAGGAGACTGGATCTTCACACAGATGATAATGACTGTATATAACACGATGAATAGATAAAAACAGACAAAGACACTGGTGGATGTGGGTGACTGAGGAAACCGCATAGGATTCAAGTAACTGATGCGGACCCGTAAAAGATACTCAGGCCTTGTGAGGACCAGTATAGTGGAGAATTACTAGTAACGACCATTACAAGACACTTAAAACTTGTGATAACGGATGGTAATGACCAGTAGACGGCACCAATGACTTGTAAAGATGGTTGTTGGTGACCTCTATAGAATAATATTGATTGTTGCTGACCAGTATAGAACAATAATCGATAATGACCAGCAGAGGACACTAATGACTGGTGATGACCAGTATAAGACACTCATGACTGGTGATGACCAGTATAAGACACTCATGACTGGTGATGACCAGTATAAGACACTCATGACTGGTTATGACCAGTATAAGACACTCATGACTGGTGATGACCAGTAGAGGACACCAATGACTGGTTATGACCAGTAGAGGACACTAATGACTGGAGATGAACAGTAGAGGACACTAATGACTGTTGATAACCAGTAGAGGACACTAATGACTGTTGATGACTAGTAGAGGACACTAATGACTGTTGATGACTAGAGGAGGACAATAATGACTGGTGATGACCAGTAGAGGACACTAATGACTGGTGATGGCCAGAGGAGGACACTAATGACTGGTGATGAACAGTAGAGGACACTAATGACTGTTGATGACCAGTAGAGGACACTAATGACTGTTGATGACCAGTAGAGGACACTAATGACTGTTGAGGACTAGAGGAGGACAATAATGACTGGTGATGACCAGTAGAGGACACTAATGACTGGTGATGACCAGAGGAGGACACTAATGACTGGTGATGACCAGTAGAGGACACTAATGACTGGTGATGACCAGAGGAGGACACTAATGACTGGTGATGAACAGTAGAGGACACTAATGACTGTTGATGACCAGAGGAGGACACTAATGACTGGTGATGACCAGAGGAGGACACTAATGACTGGTGATGACCAGTGTAAGACACTAATGACATGACTGGTGATGACCAGTAGAGGACACTAATGATTAGTTTAGGACACTAATATCTGGTGATGACCAGTATAGGATACTAATGACTGGTGAGGACCAGTAGAAGAATGTAATGACTGGTGATGACCAGTATAAAACCCTAATGACCAATAGAGGACACTAATGACTGGTGATGACCAGTATAAGACACTAATGAGATAACTGGTGACGACCAACATAGGACACTACTGACTGGTGACGACCAGTAGAGGACACCAATAACTGGTGATGCCCAGTAGAGAACACTAATGACTGGTAATAACCAGTAGAGGACACTAATGACTGTTGATGACCAGTAGAGGACACTAATGACTGTTGATGACCAGTAGAGGACACTAATGACTGTTGATGACTAGAGGAGGACACTAATGACTGTTGATGACTAGAGGAGGACAATAATGACTGGTGATGACCAGTAGAGGACACTAATGACTGGTGATGACCAGTAGAGGACACTAATGACTAGTGATGACTAGTAGAGATTACTAATGACTGACATTGGATCTGCTGGTTGAAGATAATGGTAGATCAGGGAAGGATCTTACTTTATGTTAAAACCTTATCCTACCGTCAGAATAGGCAACTCCACCAGGAAGGATTCTTTTGACGTAAACTCCATATTCTTCTCTGCTAAACTCCCGCAATCCTCCGATTACCTTAATTCCTGTAACACAGATTTCTGTATTAGGACCATGTCCCCGGTACCAGATCCTATCACCTCATTCACCTTCACATCCCCATCATAGATGGAGGAACTGGATAGGATATTAGTAGCTCGCCAGGTGTACGGGAATGAAAGGGTCAATCCTCCCCTCCCCCATCGGCTCTTTGGTGATAATAGCCGCTCTTGTCAGATTTTTATATCCCATTTTCATTCTTCCATCACTGATTCAATTGAAGTAATGGTCTCATATTTCCCCAAACAATCCTACAAATCCTCTTAGGGAAGGGGCGCTGCCAGACACTAAATCCTTTCTGATTACAGGAAGGGGTGATTGGTTTATATGACGGACATTGGAAGCCCCCAATCCTGCCCGTAATATGGAGATGCCCATAATTCAAGGGCACTGTGATCCGTCAGCAGCTTTTAGGATTTTTATGGTGCCAGGCTGCAGTGGACAACCCAAGGGATCCCGGTAGCACCTTCTCCAGGTGTGAGTTCTTGGGATCATCTCTGCGCTCCTTGGGGTGGAGGGGTCTCCAGTATGTGAGCATATTCGAAGCTATAGCCCCAAATTGGCACAGAATCCTCTGCACCCCCCTGGTTCAACGGCCACAGAGGAAACATTTAGGGTCAATGCTTATAGTGTTAATACGTCACCTAGTCCATTGATGCAGTCGTTGAATTCCATGCAGTAAACGGTTCGGTCCATTCCGTACGGACCCATTAATGTCCTGCAAACACAGAAACGAGAGGGAATCAGCAGAGATCATCTTTCTACTTTGAGGATCTATTATGAGAAGACTGGGAATGGGGAATCTGCTCAGAAGATGGCCAAAAACTATGGGGAAAATAGCAGAAGTCGTGAAGGTTCCGAGGAAGAACCCAAAAGAAGACCTAACGTTTATGGAGAAACCTTGCCCTCGAAGGTGTATGAAGGCGTTATGGCAACATCTTATAGATTGATCTCAGGGGACCTTCTGATCCTTTGCTGAAGAAATTCACAATAATTAAAGGTGCCCCTAGAGGTGAAGTCAAGGTTGTGCAGGTAATCGGTAAGCCACCGTTTGTCAGTGGTGGGAGTCAGAAATTGCTGTAAGGAGGCAATTGTGAATGCTGGAATGACGGTAGAGAAATCGGAGTAGGACATTGCTGGCTAAAGGTGATGGAGGAGATCAGTAGAGGAGACTTTTAGCTGAAGGTGATACAGAGGACTGGGACAAGTGAAGGAGATGGAAGGAACCAATGGAGGACATTTCTGACTGAAGGTGATGGATGGGACCAGTATAAGACACTTTTGTCTAAAGGTGATGGAGGGAACCAGTAGAAGACACGTATAGGTGAAGGTGATGGAGGGAACGAGTCAAGAACACTTATGGTTGAAGGTGATGGAGGGTAGAAGTAGAGGATCATTTTGGCTGAAGGTGAAGTAGGGAACCAGGAGAGGACATTTCTGGGTGAAGGTGAAGGAGGGAACCAATAGAGGACATTTCTGGGTGAAGGTGGAAACCAATAGCGGACATTTCTGGCTGAAGGTGATGGAGGGGGTCAGTAGAGAACACTTCTGGCTGAAGGTGATGCATGAAACCAGTATAAGACACTTTTGTCTAAAGGTGATGGAGGGAACCAGTAGAAGACACGTATAGGTGAAGGTGATGGAGGAAACCAGTCAAGAACGCTTATGGTTGAAGGTGATGGAGGGAACAAGTAGAGGATCACTTTAGCTGTAGGTGAAGGAGGGAACCAGTAGAGGACATTTCTGGGTGAAGGTGGGAAGCAGTGGAGGACATTTCTGGCTGAAAGTGGAGGGAACCACTAGAGGACATTTTTGGCTGAAGGTGAAGGATGGAACCAGTAGAGGACATTTCTGGCTGAAGATTATGGAAGGGACCAGTACAGGATCTCATCATTTACCTGTATGAGATTGAAGAGGTGTCCTATTCCAACCAATTAAGAAAGTAATCAAGATTAATCGGTACCAATGGTCTCATTTTGGGGCCCCTAAAGCTTCCTCAGACCATAAGACCCAGCACCCACCTATATACATCATATTGAAAATCTGAATTTATAGGTCTGGAAAATGGGCAAATTTGGTTGCATGACCAATTCCATGAGATATAAAAGTCCCATAAATGTCCTGAATGTTTTTTCATACAATCTTATTGTCAAAGACCCATCGATTATCTTGAAATATCGGCCGCGGCACATCCTAAGACGCAAAACAGACCTGATGCCCCCCCATATTATAGAATCAACATTGAAAACCCCAAAAATGGAAAAGAAAGAGTTAATAATGGTGCGGAATGAGCGGAACATTGGCTTTTTAACCCTTTCCAGTCTAGATCATTGCATAATAGTCATTGTAGGGGAGGCTGAGCCGATGTGACCGCCACGATGTGACCGCCACCGCACGACCTCCGCTTTGTCATATAAATCCCAAACATCTGCTGACCCGAGTCTATAGGCTCCTGCGCCCGTCTCACCTGCTGATCATCATGGCTCCTTTACAGAAGACGGACACGGACGGCATCCTCCTGGACTGCAGCGTGATGTGACCGGGGACATGGACGCGGGCAAATGGGGAGCGTGAGGGTGACCGGCCCCATATGTGCAGGGGAGGGCTCATCGCGTGGAAAGCTATTGCTCAGCGACCACCCCTTGGCACTAAATGGGTCACCGAAGACCAAAGTCTGCTCTAATCTATGGCAGTTAGCTGAGTGTGCAGCCAGAGGCTTTTCTGTGTGAAGTCAGCTTGAAGTTGCGGCTTACATGACAACTGCCATGAAGTAAATATCATTCATGGGCGCACGAGGCTGACACCGCCGGCCGGCCACACCGGGGGCTCCAACCCGTCCAGGACCACATCGGAAGGCAGATTGTATACCCCCCTCCCCACCCGTATCAACTACATTTCTCCGTTTCCTCATAATTAGTGTGCCGGACCGAAAATCCCTAATGATACCAGTGTTTAATTAATACCACCATACAGTGCAAAAATAATACAAACGATTCTCCCATACAGCCCCAAAATAAGACACTATACAATCGCGAGTGTACAAATAAAACCATCATACAGTCACCAAATAATACTATATATAAAGAAAAGTATATTGAAAATAAAAGTACTGCCTAGCATTGTAATACCCAAATAATACCGTTATAATGCAACCAAATAATACCATATAAAAATAACTAGTATATAGAAAATAAAAGTACTAGAAGTACAGTACCCAAATAATACTATATAAAAAGAAAAGTATATCAAAAATTACAGTACTGCCTAGCATTATAATACTCAAATAATACCGTTATAATGCGACCAAATAATACCATATAAAAATAACTAGTATATAGAAAATAAAAGTACCGCCTAGAAGTACACTACCCAAAAAATACCAATACAATGCAACCATATAATACTATACAAAAATGACTAGTATATAGAAAATAAAAGTACCACCTAGAAGTACAGTACCCAAATAATACTATATAAAAAGAAAAGTATATCAAAAATTAAAGTACTGCCTAGCATTATAATACCCAAATAATACCGTTATAATGCAACCAAATACCATATAAAAATAACTACTGTACAAAAAATAAAAGTACTGCCTAGAAGTACAGTACCCAAATAATACCACTATAATGTGACCAAATACCATATAAAAATAACTAGTATATAGAAAATAAAAGTACTACCTAGAAGTACAGTATCCAAATAATACCATTCTAATGCGACCGAATAATACTATATAAAAGAATATAGAAAATTAAAGTTCTTCCTGGTATTACAGTACCCAAATAATACCGTTATAATGCGGCCAAACAATACTATATAAAAATAAAAGTATATAGTAAAAAAAAAGTACCGCCTAGCATTATAATACCACTATAATACAACCAAATGATACTATATAAAAATAAAAGTATATAGCAAATAAAAGTACTGTCTAGCATTATAATACCCAAATAATACCACTATAATGTGACCATGTAATACTATATAAAAATAACTAGTATATAGAAAATAAAAGTATCGCCTAGAAGTATAAAGTACCCAAATAATACCACCATAATGCGACCAAATAATACTATATAAAAATAAAAGTATATAGCGAATAAAAGTACCACCTGGCATTATAATACTCTAATAATACTGTTATACTGGGACCAAATAATACCATATAAAATAACTAATATATAGGAAATAAAAGTAATTTCTAGAAGTACACTACCCAAATAATACCACTATAATGCGACCATATAATACTATATAAATAAAAGTATATTGAAAATAAAAAGTACCGCCTAGCATTATAATATCCAAATAATACCACTATAATGTGACCAAATAATACTATATAAAAATCACTAAATATATAGAAAATAAAAGTACCGCCTGGACGTATACAGTACCCATATAATACCACTATAATGTGACCAAATAATACTATATAGAAATAAAAGTATATAGAAAATAAAAGTATTGTCTAGCATTATAATACGCAAATAATACCGTTATAATGCAACCAAATAATAACATATAAATATAATTAGTATATAGAAAATAAAAGCTCTGCCTAGAAGTACACTACCCAAATAATACCACTATACTGCGACCAAACAATACTATATAAAAATAAATGTATATAGCAAATAAACATACTGCCTAGCATTACACTATCCAAATAATACCATTATAATGCGACCAAATAATACCATATAAAAATAACTAGTATATAGGAAATAAAAGTCTGCCTAGAAGTAAGTACCCAAATAATACCACTATAATGCGACCATATAATGCTATATAAAAATAAAAGTATATTGAAAATAAAAGTACTGTCTAGCATTCTAATGCCTCTATAATGCAACCAAATAATACTATATAAAAATAAATGTATATAGCAAATAAACGTACTGCCTAGCATTACACTACCCAAATTATACCGTTATAATGCGACCAAATAGTAACATATACCGTAAATATAACTAGTATATAGAAAATAAAAGCTCTGCCTAGCAGTACACTACCCAAATGATACCACTATAATGCGACCACATAAAAATAATTAGCATATAGAATAAAAGTACTGTCTGGCATTATAATGTAGCATATAAATAAAACCATCATAGCATATGGCTCCTATAAAATACCTTAATAATACCTAACTGGAGAGTCTGAATAATACTGCAATATACTTCCTCACTAATAGACCAATACAGGACCAAAAATATAAGGGCATACACTGTTCTAATGTGACCACCATACAACCCACAACACCCCCCCTCCCAGAGAGTCAGTGGTGCAAGACCTAAGGTCTAACAGTTAGCAGACCGCAATGTTACAGGGTACAATGGTATGAGAGAGTCAGTCTATTAAAACATGGCTTTTTCATAATTTGGAACTGATCCAAGAGCTTACAATCTAAAAATACATCTGACATCTGTACAGCCTTCATTGAAGTAGGACACCCTGGTGTGGACAGGTAATTGGCTTGGTGCATTTGCTGGAAAGCGGATGAAAAAGCCTGGGTTTTGTATATACAGAGTTTGAGACGTGACACTTCTGTCACCTCTGGAGTCAGCACTGCTGACAGTAAAATTAAGGAATAACGTTTGGAACTCCATTCTATGTCTGAACTGGGTGCAAAAAACCTAAAAAAACATCACTATGGGGAGATAAGGTATGCACACCAGTGACTATGGAAGGGGAATACATGGAATAGCAGAAACTGCTGTGTGAATACTGACATGAAAAATTCAATAGCATTTGTAAGAATGAAATGTGAAAAATGGAACCTGCATTACTGCCATGAATATATGAATAAAGAGAAATTTAGCTACTGAATTGATCAATGCAGAAGAGCCCCAACACTACGCCAAAGTATTTCTCTACGTTGGGGTCCCTAGCTTGTGTGTGTCCTCTCATGCAGTTAAAAAACTTACCGTGTATGGGAAGCTGAGACCCAGGCTATATATGCGTATAATGTGGATTGGCAATAGGTGTGTATGGGGAGGGTTCACAAACGAAAAACTACTAACATTAAGGAATAACGTTTGGAACTCCATTCTATGTCTGAACTGGGTGCAAAAAACCTAAAAAACATCACTATGGGGAGATAAGGTATGCACACCAGTGACTATGGAAGGGGAATACATGGAATAGCAGAAACTGCTGTGTGAATACTGACATGAAAAATTCAATAGCTATTTGTAAGAATGAAATGTGAAAAATGGAACCTGCATTACTGCCATGAATATATGAATAAAGAGAAATTTAGCTACTGAATTGATCAATGCAGAAGAGCCCCAACACTACGCCAAAGTATTTCTCTACGTTGGGGTCCCTAGCTTGTGTGTGTCCTCTCATGCAGTTAAAAAACTTACCGTGTATGGGACGCTGAGACCCAGGCTATATATGCGTATAATGTGGATTGGCAATAGGTGTGTATGGGGAGGGTTCACAAACGAAAAACTACTAACATTAAGGAATAACGTTTGGAACTCCATTCTATGTCTGAACTGGGTGCAAAAAACCTAAAAAACATCACTATGGGGAGATAAGGTATGCACACCAGTGACTATGTAAGGGGAATACATGAAATAGCAGAAACTGCTGTGTGAATACTGACATGAAAAATTCAATAGCTATTTGTAAGAATGAAATGTGAAAAATGGAACCTGCATTACTGCCATGAACATACGAATAAAGAGAAATTTAGCTACTGAATTGATCAATGCAGAAGAGCCCCAACACTACGCCAAAGTATTTCTCTGCATGAGAGGACACACACAAGCTAGGGACCCCAACGTAGAGAAATACTTTGGCGTAGTGTTGGGGCTCTTCTGCATTGATCAATTCAGTAGCTAAATTTCTCTTTATTCATATATTCATGGCAGTAATGCAGGTTCCATTTTTCACATTTCATTCTTACAAATGCTATTGAATTTTTCATGTCAGTATTCACACAGCAGTTTCTGCTATTCCATGTATTCCCCTTCCATAGTCACTGGTGTGCATACCTTATCTCCCCATGCTGACAGTAAAAGACTGACAGTAGCCGGACTGGAGCCAGGGCCAAGTTATGAAGATATGAGTTTGTGGCAAACATAATTATGGTAAACACATTTTCAGAATCGTGATCCCAAGGAGTTTACATACATATTTTTTACATATCTATGAGACCTGCCTATGAGCTCCAAGTTATTTTCAGGCAGATGGATGACACACAAATCATATTTCCTGTCTATAGAAAGGTAAAATCATGATAGGAAACGTGAATTATATATTTTTTTTTATATATATATATATATATATATATATATATATATATTATATATATATATATATTCCATGAGCTGTAATAAGTGGTGTATATGCCATACGCTCGCTGTGGGTTCCCCAATAGCTAGCCTAGTAGTGGAAATGGCATTGGTCTCGTTTATCGCTCATTAGTCAATTGTATAATTGTCACAAACAGCACCCTGCCGCCTCCAATCAACAGGACAAACGGTGACCATGCTGGGATATCTGTGTGACCTCCCAGGTTGTCTTTCTGTGTGAAGAGGGAAAAAATCAGATAATACATCGTAAGTGCCAAGGAAACGTGACGAGAAACATGATAGACCACAATATTTGATAGGCCGGAGATCTAGGCCACAGAGGGTGATCAAGCAGTACCAAGCGAAACCAACGCAAAGTAAAGAGGACTGAAAGAAAAGGAAAGGAATTGTAAGAGTTAGCAGGACGCCAGCGAACAGATGACTACGGTGAAAGGGAACTCAACTCTGCATATTGGAAGGAAGTTATGGTTGCCATATTGGGACATACATTCTCCTCCAGAGAACAGTGGCCTTTCAGGGTGTTGATCAGGAGTCGTATCAAGGTTATTATTATTAGTATTATAGCGCCATTTATTCTATGGCGGTTTACAAGTGCAAACGGTATACATAATAGTGACAAAGTAAAATAATTATGAACAATACAAGGCACAGACTGGTACAGGAGGACAGAGGACACTGCCCGTGAGGCCTCACAATCTACAGGGGATGGGTGAGAGTACAGGAGGACAGAGGACACTGCCTGCGAGGGCTCACAGTCTACAGGGGATGGGTGAGAGTACAGGAGGACAGAGGACACTGCCTGCGAGGGCTCACAGTCTACAGGGGATGGGTGAGAGTACAGGAGGAGAGAGCACCCTGCCCCCGAGGGCTCACAGTCTACAGGAGGAGAGAGGACCCTGCCCGCGAGGGTTCACAGTCTATAGGAGGAGAGAGGACCCTGCCCGCGAGGGTTCACAGTCTACACGGAATGGGTGATGGTACAGTAGGCGAGGACAGAGCTGGTTGCGCAGTGGTGTACTGGACTGAGGGTTATTGTAGGTTGTAGGTTTGTCAGAAGAGGCGGGTCTGCACGTTCCTTTTGAAGGTGTCCACAGTAGTTGAGAGTCTGAAATGCTGGGGTAGAGCGTTCCAGAGTATGGGGGAGGCACGGGAGAAATCTTGTACGCGATTGTGGGAAGAAGAGTAGAGAAGGAGATCTTGTGAGGATCCGAGGTTGCGTGCAGGTAGGTACCCGGAGACTAGGTCACAGATGTAGGGAGGAGACAGGTTGTGCATGGCTTTGTATGTCATGGTTAGGGTTTTGAACTGGAGTCGTTGGGCGATGGGAAGCCAGTGAAGGGATTGGCAGAGTGGCGAGGCTGGGGAGTAGCGGGGGGAGAGGTGGATTAATCGGGCCGCAGAGTGTAGGATAGATTGGAGGGGTACAACAGTTTTGTAAGGGAGGCCAGAGAGCAGGAGGTTGCAGTAGTTGAGGCGGGAGATCAAGAGGGCATGCACTAATGTTTTTGCTGATTCTTGATTAAGGAATCTACGGATCTGGGAGATATTTTTGAGTTCAGGGTCTGCAGGAGATGAAGAGGGCTGAGATGTGTGGCTTGAAGGAGAGAGTTGAGGGCTACTCCGAGGCAACAAGCTTGCAGGACTGGGGAGAGTGAGCAACCATCAACTTTGATGAATAGGTCAGCTGCGGGGAAGGGGGGGGGGGGGTTGAGAGAGGAGGAGGAAAGATAATGAATTCTGTTTTGTCCATGTTCATCTTTAGAAATCGAGCAGAGAAGAAGGATGAAATAGCAGACAGACATTGTGGGACTTTGGTTAGTAGAGAGGTAATGTCAGGTCCAGAGAGGTAGATCTGTGCGTCATCGGCATAGTGGTGATACTGGAAGCCGTGGGACTCTATGAGCTGTCCCAGGCCGAAGGTGTAGATGGAGAACAGCAGGGGTCCAAGAACTGAGCCTTGGGGGACACCAACAGATAGGGGCAAGATGAGGAAGTGGTGTGTGAGAATGGGAGTTGCTGAAAGTTCGGTCGGTTAGGTATGAGGAGATCCAGGATAGGGCCAAGTCTGTGATGCCCAGAGATGAGAGGATCTGTAGCAGGAGGGAATGATCTACTGTGTCGAAGGCAGAGGACAGGTCCAGGAGGAGGAGGACAGAGTAATGTAGAAGGCAGAGGACAGGTCCAGAAGGAGGAGGAGGACAGAGTAGTGTAGAGGGCAGAGAACAGGTCCAGGAGGAGGAGAGGACAGGTCCAGGAGGAGGAGGACAGAGTAATGTAGAAGGCAGAGGACAGGTCCAGGAGGAGGAGGACAGAGTAATGTAGAGGGCAGAGGACAGGTCCAGAAGGAGGAGGAGGACAGAGTAGTGTAGAGGGCAGAGGACAGGTCCAGGAGGAGGAGGACAGAGTAATGTAGAAGGCAGAGGACAGGTCCAGAAGGAGGAGGAGGACAGAGTAGTGTAGAGGGCAGAGGACAGGTCCAGGAGGAGGAGGACAGAGTAATGTAGAAGGCAGAGGACAGGTCCAGGAGGAGGAGGACAGAGTAATGTAGAAGGCAGAGGACAGGTCCAGGAGGAGGAGCACAGAGTAATGTAGAAGGCAGAGGACAGGTCCAGAAGGAGGAGGAGGACAGAGTAGTGTAGAGGGCAGAGGACAGGTCCAGGAGGAGGAGGACAGAGTAATGTAGAAGGCAGAGGACAGGTCCAGGAGGAGGAGGACAGAGTAATGTAGAAGGCAGAGGACAGGTCCAGAAGGAGGAGGAGGACAGAGTAGTGTAGAGGGCAGAGGACAGGTCCAGGAGGAGGAGGACAGAGTAATGTAGAAGGCAGAGGACAGGTCCAGAAGGAGGAGGAGGACAGAGTAGTGTAGAGGGCAGAGGACAGGTCCAGGAGGAGGAGGACAGAGTAATGTAGAAGGCAGAGGACAGGTCCAGGAGGAGGAGGACAGAGTAATGTAGAAGGCAGAGGACAGGTCCAGAAGGAGGAGGAGGACAGAGTAGTGTAGAGGGCAGAGGACAGGTCCAGGAGGAGGAGGACAGAGTAATGTAGAAGGCAGAGGACAGGTCCAGGAGGAGGAGGACAGAGTAATGTAGAAGGCAGAGGACAGGTCCAGAAGGAGGAGGAGGACAGAGTAATGTAGAAGGCAGAGGACAGGTCCAGGAGGAGGAGGACAGAGTAATGTAGAAGGCAGAGGACAGGTCCAGAAGGAGGAGGAGGACAGAGTAATGTAGAAGGCAGAGGACAGGTCCAGGAGGAGGAGGAGGACAGAGTAATGTAGAAGGCAGAGGACAGGTCCAGAAGGAGGAGGAGGACAGAGTAGTGTAGAGGGCAGAGAACAGGTCCAGGAGGAGGAGAGGACAGGTCCAGGAGGAGGAGGACAGAGTAATGTAGAAGGCAGAGGACAGGTCCAGGAGGAGGAGGACAGAGTAATGTAGAGGGCAGAGGACAGGTCCAGAAGGAGGAGGAGGACAGAGTAGTGTAGAGGGCAGAGGACAGGTCCAGGAGGAGGAGGACAGAGTAATGTAGAAGGCAGAGGACAGGTCCAGAAGGAGGAGGAGGACAGAGTAGTGTAGAGGGCAGAGGACAGGTCCAGGAGGAGGAGGACAGAGTAATGTAGAAGGCAGAGGACAGGTCCAGGAGGAGGAGGACAGAGTAATGTAGAAGGCAGAGGACAGGTCCAGGAGGAGGAGCACAGAGTAATGTAGAAGGCAGAGGAGAGGTCCAGAAGGAGGAGGAGGACAGAGTAGTGTAGAGGGCAGAGGACAGGTCCAGGAGGAGGAGGACAGAGTAATGTAGAAGGCAGAGGACAGGTCCAGGAGGAGGAGGACAGAGTAATGTAGAAGGCAGAGGACAGGTCCAGAAGGAGGAGGAGGACAGAGTAGTGTAGAGGGCAGAGGACAGGTCCAGGAGGAGGAGGACAGAGTAATGTAGAAGGCAGAGGACAGGTCCAGAAGGAGGAGGAGGACAGAGTAGTGTAGAGGGCAGAGGACAGGTCCAGGAGGAGGAGGACAGAGTAATGTAGAAGGCAGAGGACAGGTCCAGGAGGAGGAGGACAGAGTAATGTAGAAGGCAGAGGACAGGTCCAGAAGGAGGAGGAGGACAGAGTAGTGTAGAGGGCAGAGGACAGGTCCAAGAGGAGGAGGACAGAGTAATGTAGAAGGCAGAGGACAGGTCCAGGAGGAGGAGGACAGAGTAATGTAGAAGGCAGAGGACAGGTCCAGGAGGAGGAGGACAGAGTAATGTAGAAGGCAGAGGACAGGTCCAGAAGGAGGAGGAGGACAGAGTAGTGTAGAGGGCAGAGGACAGGTCCAGGAGGAGGAGGACAGAGTAATGTAGAAGGCAGAGGACAGGTCCAGAAGGAGGAGGAGGACAGAGTAGTGTAGAGGGCAGAGGACAGGTCCAGGAGGAGGAGGACAGAGTAATGTAGAAGGCAGAGGACAGGTCCAGAAGGAGGAGGAGGACAGAGTAGTGTAGAGGGCAGAGAACAGGTCCAGGAGGAGGAGAGGACAGGTCCAGGAGGAGGAGGACAGAGTAATGTAGAAGGCAGAGGACAGGTCCAGGAGGAGGAGGACAGAGTAATGTAGAGGGCAGAGGACAGGTCCAGAAGGAGGAGGAGGACAGAGTAGTGTAGAGGGCAGAGGACAGGTCCAGGAGGAGGAGGACAGAGTAATGTAGAAGGCAGAGGACAGGTCCAGAAGGAGGAGGAGGACAGAGTAGTGTAGAGGGCAGAGGACAGGTCCAGGAGGAGGAGGACAGAGTAATGTAGAAGGCAGAGGACAGGTCCAGGAGGAGGAGGACAGAGTAATGTAGAAGGCAGAGGACAGGTCCAGGAGGAGGAGCACAGAGTAATGTAGAAGGCAGAGGAGAGGTCCAGAAGGAGGAGGAGGACAGAGTAGTGTAGAGGGCAGAGGACAGGTCCAGGAGGAGGAGGACAGAGTAATGTAGAAGGCAGAGGACAGGTCCAGGAGGAGGAGGACAGAGTAATGTAGAAGGCAGAGGACAGGTCCAGAAGGAGGAGGAGGACAGAGTAGTGTAGAGGGCAGAGGACAGGTCCAGGAGGAGGAGGACAGAGTAATGTAGAAGGCAGAGGACAGGTCCAGAAGGAGGAGGAGGACAGAGTAGTGTAGAGGGCAGAGGACAGGTCCAGGAGGAGGAGGACAGAGTAATGTAGAAGGCAGAGGACAGGTCCAGGAGGAGGAGGACAGAGTAATGTAGAAGGCAGAGGACAGGTCCAGAAGGAGGAGGAGGACAGAGTAGTGTAGAGGGCAGAGGACAGGTCCAAGAGGAGGAGGACAGAGTAATGTAGAAGGCAGAGGACAGGTCCAGGAGGAGGAGGACAGAGTAATGTAGAAGGCAGAGGACAGGTCCAGGAGGAGGAGGACAGAGTAATGTAGAAGGCAGAGGACAGGTCCAGAAGGAGGAGGAGGACAGAGTAGTGTAGAGGGCAGAGGACAGGTCCAGGAGGAGGAGGACAGAGTAATGTAGAAGGCAGAGGACAGGTCCAGAAGGAGGAGGAGGACAGAGTAGTGTAGAGGGCAGAGGACAGGTCCAGGAGGAGGAGGACAGAGTAATGTAGAAGGCAGAGGACAGGTCCAGGAGGAGGAGGACAGAGTAATGTAGAAGGCAGAGGACAGGTCCAGAAGGAGGAGGAGGACAGAGTAGTGTAGAGGGCAGAGGACAGGTCCAGGAGGAGGAGGACAGAGTAATGTAGAAGGCAGAGGACAGGTCCAGGAGGAGGAGGACAGAGTAATGTAGAAGGCAGAGGACAGGTCCAGAAGGAGGAGGAGGACAGAGTAATGTAGAAGGCAGAGGACAGGTCCAGGAGGAGGAGGACAGAGTAATGTAGAAGGCAGAGGACAGGTCCAGAAGGAGGAGGAGGACAGAGTAGTGTAGAGGGCAGAGGACAGGTCCAGGAGGAGGAGGACAGAGTAATGTAGAAGGCAGAGGACAGGTCCAGGAGGAGGAGGACAGAGTAATGTAGAAGGCAGAGGACAGGTCCAGAAGGAGGAGGAGGACAGAGTAATGTAGAAGGCAGAGGACAGGTCCAGGAGGAGGAGGACAGAGTAATGTAGAAGGCAGAGGACAGGTCCAGGAGGAGGAGGACAGAGTAGTGTAGAGGGCAGAGGCCAGGTCCAGGAGGAGGAGGACAGAGTAATGTAGAAGGCAGAGGACAGGTCCAGAAGGAGGAGGAGGACAGAGTAATGTAGAAGGCAGAGGACAGGTCCAGGAGGAGGAGAGGACAGGTCCAGGAGGAGGAGGACAGAGTAATGTAGAAGGCAGAGGACAGGTCCAGGAGGAGGAGGACAGAGTAATGTAGAAGGCAGAGGACAGGTCCAGAAGGAGGAGGACAGAGTAATGTAGAAGGCAGAGGACAGGTCCAGGAGGAGGAGGACAGAGTAATGTAGAAGGCAGAGGACAGGTCCAGGAGGAGGAGGACAGAGTAATGTAGAAGGCAGAGGACAGGTCCAGAAGGAGGAGGAGGACAGAGTAGTGTAGAGGGCAGAGGACAGGTCCAGGAGGAGGAGGACAGAGTAATGTAGAAGGCAGAGGACAGGTCCAGGAGGAGGAGGACAGAGTAATGTAGAAGGCAGAGGACAGGTCCAGAAGGAGGAGGAGGACAGAGTAATGTAGAAGGCAGAGGACAGGTCCAGGAGGAGGAGGACAGAGTAATGTAGAAGGCAGAGGACAGGTCCAGGAGGAGGAGGACAGAGTAATGTAGAAGGCAGAGGACAGGTCCAGGAGGAGGAGGACAGAGTAATGTAGAAGGCAGAGGACAGGTCCAGGAGGAGGAGGACAGAGTAGTGTAGAGGGCAGAGGCCAGGTCCAGGAGGAGGAGGACAGAGTAATGTAGAAGGCAGAGGACAGGTCCAGAAGGAGGAGGAGGACAGAGTAATGTAGAAGGCAGAGGACAGGTCCAGGAGGATCTGTGAGCGGCCGGAGCGTTACACCTCGACCCGTGTGGCCTTCACGGGAAGACGAGGACTCCCAGGAGTGCAGCTCTGCGCCCATTATCTGATGTGGATCGTTTCCGTCAAGTTGAAGTTCAGTAAAAAATGTATTTTCAGACCTTGGTCTCCCTCAATTCATTATAAAGCAACAGGTGCTGGCCGGCCATCTGCAGCGGAGCAGGCAGTCTGCGGAGGCGAGTCGCCCGGGTAATGACCATGACAAAGTCACTCACCCCTGGCCAGGACGTGGACCTCGCCCACGGCTGCCACCCACAGCCACGTAACACGTACATGTCAGTAAACAAATAGCTTGGCACGGCCTCGATAACCGGCCGCCATTCTCTGGTGAGGTGGGTACAGGACAAGGCTTTACAGGGCCTCATTCATCAGAGCGGTCTATAGTAACACTTTATTATTTTCCATAGTTCATCTTTCATGTTACCATAGCAACCAATGACAATTCAGTTTTCATTTTACTACAGAAACCAAACTTTCAATTTCACTTTTAATTAGTAACCAATCAGAACTCAGCTTTCATTTTACCGTAACATCCAATCAGAGTTCCCTTTTCACTCTACCATAGCAACCAATCAGAACTCTGTTTCATTCTTCCACAGCAACCAATCAGAGGTCAGTTTTCATTTTTCCATAGCAACCAATGAGAACTGTTTTCATTCTTCCACAGCAACCAATCAGAATCCAGCATCCATTCAGCGCTGAGTTTTCATTTTCCCATAGCAACCAATAAGTGCAGTTTTCATTTTAACCTAGAAACCAATCAGACTTTAGATTTCATTTTACCACAGCAACCAACCAGAGGTCAGCTTCATTTTTACATAGTAACCAATTAAAACTCAGCTTTCATTTTACGACAGCAACCAGTCAGAACTCAGCTTTCTTTTTACCACAGCAACCAATTAAAGCTCAATTTTCATTTTACCATAGCAACCAGACATCTATTTTCATTCTTCCACCAAAAAAAAAATAATCACAGCTCAGATTCATTTTTTCATATTAACCAACCAGAGGTCAGTTTTCATTTTATCATTGCAACCAATCAGGACTCAGCTTTCACTTTGCCATAGTAACCAAACTGAGCTGAGTTTTCATCTTATGAGAGCAAACCAATCAGAACCCAGCATCCATCGGACCATAACACCCAAACAGTGCTATTTGCATTTTGACATAGCAACCTATCAGAACCCAAATTTCATTTTACCATAGCAACCAATCAGTACTGAGTTTTAATTTTAACTTAGCAGCCAATCAGAGCTTAGATTTCATTTTACCACAGCAACCAGAGTTCTGCTTCTTTTTGACATATCCACTAATCAGTACCCAGCTTTCATTTTACCACAGAAGCCAATCAGAACTCAGCTTTCAGTTTACCATAGTAACCAATCTGAGCTGAGTTTTCATTTTACCACAGCAACCAATCAAAACTCAGAATCCATATTATAGCAACCAATCAGGGATCAGCTTTATTTTGACATAGCAACCAATCAGACCTTAGCTTTCATTTTACCACATCAACCATTCAGAGGTCAGCTTCATTTTACCATGGCGACCAATCAGAACTCAGCTTCATTTTGACAAAGCAACCAATTAGAACCTAGCTTTAATTTAATTTTACCATAGCAACCAATAAGTGCTGAGTTTTAATTTTAACCTAGCAACCGATCAGATCCCAGCTTTCATTTTACCACAGTAACCAATCAGAACTTAGCTTTCATTTTCCTATAGCAACCAATCAGAACTTAGCTTTCATTTTCCTATAGCAACCAATCAGAACTCAGCTTTCATTTTCCTATTGCAGCCAATCAGCTGTCAGTTTCCCTTTCCCCGGACAGGGGCGCGGGGGGCTCGGACATTATAGCCGTCCCTCGTCCGTTATGGCGGTATATCGGTGTATGGCGGGGGCTGGGGGGATTATCTCCGCCGTCTGCCCCGTGTGACCCCCGGCACATCCGCTCTTCATACATAAAGCCGCCCAGGACTAAGCCTTTCTTGAAGATTGTGCTGAGCAGTGGCCGCGGTCCCCGCATGGTCAGCGCACGGTTACAGCAGACGCTGACGCCGAGATTTTCCATCTCTGGGTCGTTGGGGAAACAAAGAGCTGATGTTCGGAATAATGTAATGGCCGCCGTCACCCGCCACAGATGGAGCAGGATTTATTGTAAAGAAAGAGTGGACTATCCCCAGAAAGCAACAGGTGTGAGGGCTGATAACAGAGGACAATAGCACATCTACAGGACGGGACCAGACAGACACAACTGCCTGGATCATCATAGACTGAATATGGGACATACACCACAGCATAATAATAGGAGATACCACTGGACTACCAGGACCAATGAATCCTGAAGTTGGGGAAGATCACTGGAACATCAGTGATTGGACTAAAACATATTCCCTTGGATCACCAGGGACTTCAGAGGAAAGGGGGTAGATGGGACACCGGATCACCACTGAATAAGAAATATAGAACAGGAGGTTGTATAACAAATACACCGCTACATCACCAGGGACTAAATACACCACTAGATCACCAGGACTTGTTACAAATACACCACTAGATCACCAGGGACTAAATACACCACTAGATCACCAGGACTTGTTACAAATACACCACTAGATCACCAGGGACTAAATACACCACTAGATCACCAGGACTTGTTACAAATACACCACTAGATCACCAGGGACTGTGTTATAAATACAGCACTAGATCACCAGGGACTGTGTTATAAATACACAACTAGATCACCAGGGACTGTGTTATAAATACATCACTAGATCACCAGGGACTGTGTTATAAATACATCACTAGATCACCAGGGACTGTGTTATAAATACATCACTAGATCACCAAGAATTGTTACAAATACATCACTAGATCACCAGGGACTGTGTTATAAATACAGCACTAGATCACCAGGGATCATGTTATAAATATACCACTAGATCACTAGATCACCAGGGATCATGTTATAAATATACCTCTAGATCAATAGCAACTGTGCTAAAAATACACCACTAGATTACCAGGAGCTGTGTTATAAATACACCACTAGATTACCAGGAGCTGTGTTATAAATACACCACTAGATTACCAGGGACTGTTCGAAATACACAAGTAGATCACCAAGGAAAGTTTTAAATATATCACTAGATCACCAGGACCTGTGTTATAAGTATATAAATAGATCACTAGGGATTGTTATAAATACAACACTAGATCACCAGGGACTGTGTTAAAAATACAACACTAGATCACCAGGGACTGTGTTAAAAATACAACACTAGATCACCAGGGACTGTGTTATATATACACCACTAGATCACCAGGGAGTATGCTTTAAATACACCACTAGATCACCGCGACTGGGCTAAAAATACACCACTAAATCACCATGGACTGTGTTATAAATACACGACTAGATCATCAGGGATTGTTATAAATACATCACTAGATCACCAGGAATTGTTACAAATACATCACTAGATCACCAGGGACTGTGTTATAAATACAGCACTAGATCACCAGGGATCATGTTATAAATATACCACTAGATCACCAGGGATCATGTTATAAATATACCTCTAGATCACCAGCGACTGTGCTAAAAATACACCACTAGATTACCAGGAGCTGTGTTATAAATACACCACTAGATTACCAGGAGCTGTGTTATAAATACACCACTAGATTACCAGGAGCTGTGTTATAAATACACCACTAGATTACCAGGGACTGTTCGAAATACACAAGTAGATAACCAAGGAAAGTTTTAAATATATCACTAGATCACCAGGAACTGTGTTATAAGTATATAAATAGATCACTAGGGATTGTTATAAATACAACACTAGATCACCAGGGACTGTGTTAAAAATACAACACTAGATCACCAGGGACTGTGTTAAAAATACAACACTAGATCACCAGGGACTGTGTTATAAATACACCACTAGATCACCAGGGAGTATGCTTTAAATACACCACTAGATCACCAGCGACTGGGCTAAAAATACACCACTAAATCACCATGGACTGTGTTATAAACACACAACTAGATCATCAGGGATTGTTACAAATAGATCATTAGATCACCAGGGACTGTGTTATAAATACAGCACTAGATCACCAGGGATCATGTTATAAATATACCACTAGATCACCAGGGATCATGTTATAAATATACCTCTAGATCACCAGCGACTGTGCTAAAAATACACCACTAGATTACCAGGAGCTGTGTTATAAATACACCACTAGACTACCAGGGACTGTGTTATAAATACATCACTAGATCACCAGGGACTGTGTTATAAATACACAACTAGATCATCAGGGATTGTTATAAATACATCACTAGATCACCAGGAATTGTTACAAATACATCACTAGATCACCAGGGACTGTGTTATAAATACAGCACTAGATCACCAGGGATCATGTTATAAATATACCACTAGATCACCAGGGATCATGTTATAAATATACCTCTAGATCACCAGCGACTGTGCTAAAAATACACCACTAGATTACCAGGAGCTGTGTTATAAATACACCACTAGATTACCAGGAGCTGTGTTATAAATACACCACTAGATTACCAGGGACTGTTCGAAATATACAAGTAGATCACCAAGGAAAGTTTTAAATATATCACTAGATCACCAGAAAGTGTGTTATAAGTATATAAATAGATCACTAGGGATTGTTATAAATACAACACTAGATCACCAGGGACTGTGTTAAAAATACAACACTAGATCACCAGGGACTGTGTTATAAATACAACACTAGATCACCAGGGACTGTGTTATAAATACACCACTAGATCACCAGGGAGTATGCTTTAAATACACCACTAGATCACCAGTGACTGGGATAAAAATACACCACTAAATCACCATGGACTGTGTTATAAATACACAACTAGATCATCAGGGATTGTTATAAATACATCACTAGATCACCAGGGACTGTGTTATAAATACAGCACTAGATCACCAGGGACTGTGTTATAAATACAGCACTAGATCACCAGGGATCATGTTATAAATATACCACTAGATCACCAGGGATCATGTTATAAATATACCTCTAGATCACCAGCGACTGTGCTAAAAATACACCACTAGATTACCAGGAGCTGTGTTATAAATACACCACTAGATTACCAGGGGCTGTTCGAAATACACAAGTAGATCACCAAGGAAAGTTTTAAATATATCACTAGATCACCAGGAACTGTGTTTTAAGTATATAAATAGATCACTAGGGATTGTTATAAATACAACACTAGATCACCAGGGACTGTGTTAAAAATACAACACTAGATCACCAGGGACTGTGTTAAAAATACAACACTAGATCACCAGGGACTGTGTTATAAATACACCACTAGATCACCAGGGAGTATGCTTTAAATACACCACTAGATCACCAGCGACTGGGCTAAAAATACACCACTAAATCACCATGGACTGTGTTAAAAATACACAACTAGATCATCAGGGATTGTTTGAAATACACAACTAGATCACCAAGGAAAGTTTTAAATATAATCACTAGATCACCAGGAACTGTGTTATAAGTATATGAATAGATCACTAGGGATTGTTATAAATACACCACTAGATCACCAGGGGCTGTATTATAAATACACCACTAGATCACCAGGGACTGTGTTATAAATAAACCACTAAAAGAGCGGAGATTGTTATAAATACACTAGATCACCAGGGACTGTGTTATAAATACAGTAGATGACCCGGAATTGTGTTATAAATACACTAGATCACCAGGGACTGTTATAAATACACTAGATCACCAGGAACTGTGTTATAAATACACTAGATCACCAGGGACTGTGTTATAAATACACTAGATCACCAGGGACTGTGTTATAAATACACTAGATCACCAGGGACTGTGTTATAAATACACTAGATCACCAGGGACTGTGATATAAATACACTAGATCACCAGGGACTGTGTTATAAATACACTAGGTCACCAGGGACTGTGTTATAAATACACTAGATCACCAGGGACTGTGTTATAAATACACTAGATCACCAGGGACTGTGATATAAATACACTAGATCACCAGGGACTGTGTTATAAATTCACTAGGTCACCAGGGACTGTGTTATAAATACACTAGATCACCAGGGACTGTGATATAAATACACTAGATCACCAGGGACTGTGTTATAAATACACTAGATCACCAGGGACTGTGATATAAATACACTAGATCACCAGGGACTGTTATAAATACACTGGATCACCAGGGACTGTGTTATAAACACACTAGATCACCAGGGACTGTGTTATAAATACACTAGATCACCAGGGACTGTGTTATAAATATATAAATACACTGGATCACCAGGGACTGTGTTATAAATACACTAGATCACCAGGGACTGTGTTATAAATACACTAGATCACCAGGGGCCATTATAAAGATACTTGATCATTTGATCCACAAAGGGGTGACAATCAAACACTGAACCACAGGGAAAGAATACACAGGAATGTGGCAGGAGGAAATCACTGCATCACCCGGTATAGAGAGAAAGCATCACTGGATCATCAAGAATCGGGTAAGATACCTGGATCCCCAGACCTACACCTCGTACAGCGCGGCCTGCAGGATCCAATACACACACATTGGGGCAAAATGCTCTAATTATTACTTTCAGCCAAACCTGTCGTCTCCCCGCACAGTCCTGTGCAGCAGAAACACAAAGCCCCGTGTCCCAGCAGCAGAAGCGACAGGCAGATGTTTTACCATGGCGAGTGGGTACTTTCACACATCCGGATTTTTGCTCTGCGGCACAATACGGCGTTCTGCAGAATAACCGCAACCGGCTTTTGTAACGCCGATTGCGGTTTTTTTTGCATTGACTTACATTAGTGCCGCATTGTGCCGTAGGGGCTTGCGTTCGGTCCGGTTTTTGCCGCATGCGGCAGATTTAGCCGATGCGGCGGCCGGATCGAACGTACCCTGCAACGTTTTTTGCTCCGGCAAAAAACACCGCATCGCGCCGCATCCGGCCGCTGCGGCGCATTTTTCAATGCATCCCTATGGAGGCCGGATGCGGCGCGATGCGGAAAAAACCGCATCCGGTCGCCGCATGCGGTATTTTCCACTGCGCATGCTCAGTAGCATGCCGCAACCGGAAAAAACCGGACCGGCCGCATGTAAAAACTGATGCAAAGGATGCGGTGTTTTCACCGCATCCGTTGCATAGTTTTCACAGCCGGATTGAGCCGCAGGGCTCAAACCGGATGTGTGAAAGTAGCCGCCGTATACACCCGTATCCGCTCATTACTGACCTCGGCGGGATGGAGCCTCGGACCTAGAGGAGCCGCCACAGGGGGGTCATCATTACACTGATACCACTTGTCATCTGAGCGTGCCATAGGGACCGACTGCCCTAAATGTTACAGCGGATTATTGTTATACGACGGAGACATGTCCATATCCGACAGCAGTCTGCACAGCGCCCAAAGCGAGGGATGGCGACACAAAGAGGACGAGAGGACAGCGGGGAGCCACGTCTAGACAAGAAAGCGTTACACACAGCAGTATATCTGCACATAGGGGCAGTATTATAGTAGTTACATTCTTGTACATAGGGGCAGTATTATAGCAGCTATATTCTTGTACATAGGGGCAGTATTATAGTAGTTATATTCTTGTACATAGGTGGCAGTATTATAGTAGTTATATTCTTGTATATAGGGGGCAGTATTATAGTAGTTATATTCTTGTACATAGGGGCAGTATTATAGTAGTTATATTCTTGTACATAGGAGCAGTATTATAGTAGTTATATTCTTATACATAGGACCAGTATTATAGTAGTTATATTCTTGTACATAGGAGGCAGTATTATAGTAGTTATATTCTTGTACATAGGGGCAGTATTATAGTAGTTATATTCTTGTACATAGGGGGCAGTATTATAGTAGTTATATTCTTGTACATGGGGGCAGTATTATAGTAGTTATATTCTTGTACATAGGGGCAGTATTATAGTAGTTATATTCTTGTACATAGGGGCAGTATTATAGTAGTTACATTCTTGTACATAGGGGCAGTATTATAGTAGTTATATTCTTGTATATAGGGGGCAGTATTATAGTAGTTATATTCTTGTACATAGGTGGCAGTATTATAGTAGTTATATTCTTGTATATAGGGGGCAGTATTATAGTAGTTATATTCTTGTACATAGGGGCAGTATTATAGTAGTTATATTCTTGTACATAGGGGCAGTATTATAGTAGTTATATTCTTGTACATAGGGGCAGTATTATAGCAGTTATATTCTTATACATAGGACCAGTATTATAGTAGTTATATTCTTGTACATAGGAGGCAGTATTATAGTAGTTATATTCTTGTACATAGGGGCAGTATTATAGTAGTTATATTCTTGTACATAGGGGGCAGTATTATAGTAGTTATATTCTTGTACATGGGGGCAGTATTATAGTAGTTATATTCTTGTACATAGGGGCAGTATTATAGTAGTTATATTCTTATACATAGGAGCAGTATTATAGTAGTTATATTCTTATACATAGGAGCAGTATTATAGTAGTTATATTCTTGTACATAGGGGGCAGTATTATAGTAGTTATATTCTTGTACATAGGGGCAGTATTATAGTAGTTATATTCTTGTACATAGGAGCAGTATTATAGTAGTTACATTCTTGTACATAGGGGGCAGTATTATAGTAGTTATATTCTTGTACATAGGAGCAGTATTATAGTAGTTATATTCTTGTACATAGGGGCAGTATTATAGTAGTTACATTCTTGTACATAGGAGCAGTATTATAGTAGTTATATTCTTGTACATAGGAGCAGTATTATAGTAGTTACATTCTTGTACATAGGGGGCAGTATTATAGTAGTTATATTCTTGTACATAGGAGCAGTATTATAGTAGTTATATTCTTGTACATAGGGGCAGTATTATAGTAGTTATATTCTTGTACATAGGGGGCAGTATTATAGTAGTTATATTCTTGTACATAGGAGCAGTATTATAGTAGTTATATTCTTATACATAGGAGCAGTATTATAGTAGTTATATTCTTGTATATAGGGGGCAGTATTATAGTAGTTATATTTTTGTACATAGGGGCAGTATTATAGTAGTTATATTCTTGTACATAGGGGCAGTATTATAGTAGTTATATTCTTGTACATAGGGGCAGTATTATAGTAGTTATATTCTTGTACATGGGGGCAGTATTATAGTAGTTATATTCTTGTACATAGGGGCAGTATTATAGTAGTTATATTCTTGTACATAGGGGCAGTATTATAGTAGTTATATTCTTGTACATAGGGGCAGTATTATAGTAGTTACATTCTTGTACATGGGGGCAGTATTATAGTAGTTACATTCTTGTACATGGGGGCAGTATTATAGTAGTTATATTCTTGTACATGGGGGCAGTATTATAGTAGTTATATTCTTGTACATAGGGGCAGTATTATAGTAGTTATATTCTTGTACATAGGGGCAGTATTATAGTAGTTACATTCTTGTACATAGGGGCAGTATTATAGTAGTTATATTCTTGTACATAGGGGCAGTATTATAGTAGTTATATTCTTATACATAGGAGCAGTATTATAGTAGTTATATTCTTATACATAGGAGCAGTATTATAGTAGTTATATTCTTGTACATAGGGGGCAGTATTATAGTAGTTATATTCTTGTACATAGGGGCAGTATTATAGTAGTTATATTCTTGTACATAGGAGCAGTATTATAGTAGTTACATTCTTGTACATAGGGGGCAGTATTATAGTAGTTATATTCTTGTACATAGGAGCAGTATTATAGTAGTTATATTCTTGTACATAGGGGCAGTATTATAGTAGTTACATTCTTGTACATAGGAGCAGTATTATAGTAGTTATATTCTTGTACATAGGAGCAGTATTATAGTAGTTACATTCTTGTACATAGGGGGCAGTATTATAGTAGTTATATTCTTGTACATAGGAGCAGTATTATAGTAGTTATATTCTTGTACATAGGGGCAGTATTATAGTAGTTATATTCTTGTACATAGGGGGCAGTATTATAGTAGTTATATTCTTGTACATAGGAGCAGTATTATAGTAGTTATATTCTTATACATAGGAGCAGTATTATAGTAGTTATATTCTTGTATATAGGGGGCAGTATTATAGTAGTTATATTTTTGTACATAGGGGCAGTATTATAGTAGTTATATTCTTGTACATAGGAGCAGTATTATAGTAGTTATATTCTTGTACATAGGAGCAGTATTATAGTAGTTATATTCTTGTACATAGGGGCAGTATTATAGTAGTTATATTCTTGTACATAGGAGGCAGTATTATAGTAGTTATATTCTTGTACATAGGAGCAGTATTATAGTAGTTATATTCTTGTACATAGGAGCAGTATTATAGTAGTTATATTCTTGTACATAGGGGCAGTATTATAGTAGTTATATTCTTGTACATAGGGGCAGTATTATAGTAGTTATATTCTTGTACATAGGAGCAGTATTATAGTAGTTATATTCTTATACATAGGGGCAGTATTATAGTAGTTATATTCTTGTACATAGGGGCAGTATTATAGTAGTTATATTCTTGTACATAGGGGCAGTATTATAGTAGTTATATTCTTGTACCTAGGAGCAGTATTATAGTAGTTATATTCTTGTACATAGGGACAGTATTATAGTAGTTATATTCTTGTACATAGGGGCAGTATTATAGTAGTTATATTCTTGTACATAGGGGCAGTATTATAGTAGTTATATTCTTGTACATAGGGGCAGTATTATAGTAGTTATATTCTTGTACATAGGAGGCAGTATTATAGTAGTTATATTCTTGTACATAGGAGCAGTATTATAGTAGTTATATTCTTGTACATAGGAGCAGTATTATAGTAGTTATATTCTTGTACATAGGGACAGTATTATAGTAGTTATATTCTTTTACATAGGGGCAGTATTATAGTAGTTATATTCTTGTACATAGGAGCAGTATTATAGTAGTTATATTCTTATACATAGGGGCAGTATTATAGTAGTTATATTCTTGTACATAGGGGCAGTATTATAGTAGTTATATTCTTGTACATAGGGGCAGTATGATAGTAGTTATATTCTTGTACATAAGGGGCAGTATTATAGTAGTTATATTCTTGTATATAGGGGCAGTATTATAGTAGTTATATTCTTGTATATAGGGGCAGTATTATAGTAGTTATATTCTTGTACATAGGGGCAGTATTATAGTAGTTATATTCTTGTACATAGGGGGCAGTATTATAGTAGTTATATTCCTGTACATAGGGGCAGTATTATAGTAGTTATATTCTTGTATATAGGGGCAGTATTATAGTAGTTATATTCTTGTACATAGGGGCAGTATTATAGTAGTTATATTCTTGTATATAGGGGCAGTATTATAGTAGTTATATTCTTGTACATAGGGGCAGTATTATAGTAGTTATATTCCTGTACATAGGGGCAGTATTATAGTAGTTATATTCTTGTATATAGGGGCAGTATTATAGTAGTTATATTCTTGTATATAGGGGCAGTATTATAGTAGTTATATTCTTGTACATAGGGGGCAGTATTATAGTAGTTGCATTCTTGTACATAGGGGGCAGTATTATAGTAGTTATATTCTTGTACATAGGGGCAGTATTATAGTAGTTGTATTATTGTACATAGGGGGCAGTATTATAGTAGTTGCATTCTTGTACATAGGGGGCAGTATTATAGTAGTTATATTCTTGTACATAGGGGGCAGTATTATAGTAGTTATATTCTTGTACATAGGGGCAGTATTATAGTAGTTATATTCTTGTACATAGGAGGCAGTCTTATAGTAGTTATATTCTTGTACATAGGGGCAGTCTTATAGTAGTTATATTCTTGTACATAGGAGCAGTATTATAGTAGTTATATTCTTGTACATAGGGGGCAGTATTATAGTAGCTATATTCTTGTACATAGAGGCAGTATTATAGTAGTTATATTCTTGTACATAGGGAGCAGTATTATAGTAGTTATATTCTTGTACATAGGGGCAGTCTTATAGTAGTTATATTCTTGTACATAGGAGCAGTATTATAGTAGTTATATTCTTGTACATAGGAGCAGTATTATAGTAGTTATATTCTTGTACATAGGGGGCAGTATTATAGTAGTTATATTCTTGTACATAGGGGGCAGTATTATAGTAGTTATATTCTTGTACATAGGAGGCAGTATTATAGTAGTTATATTCTTGTATATAGGGGCAGTATTATAGTAGTTATATTCTTGTACATAGGGGCAGTATTATAGTAGTTATATTCTTGTACATAGGGGGCAGTATTATAGTAGTTATATTCTTGTACATAGGGGCAGTATTATAGTAGTTATATTCTTGTACATAGGGGCAGTATTATAGTAGTTATATTCTTGTACATAGGGGCAGTATTATAGTAGTTATATTCTTGTACATAGGGGGCAGTATTATAGTAGTTATATTCTTGTATATAGGGGCAGTATTATAGTAGTTATATTCTTGTATATAGGGGCAGTAGGTGTCAGTCTGCACTGTAGTTCTTGCATTTAGCTGTGAATCAGGCAGCTCGGGGTGATGTAGTTACAGGTCAGGTATACATCATACAGTAATCCTCCATGCTTCTATATCTGTGTCCTCCTGGAATACATTTATCAATTTTGCCCTCGGTGTCCTTGGTGTGGCGGTCGCCCCGGTGTCCTTGGTGTGGCGGTCCCCCCGGTGTCCTTGGTGTAGCAGTCCCCTCGGTGTCCTTGGTGTGGCGGTCCCCCCGGTGTCCTTGGTGTGGCGGTCCCCCCGGTGTCCTTGGTGTGGCGGTCCCCCCGGTGTCCTTGGTGTGGCGGTCCCCCCGGTGTCCTTGATGTGGCGGTCCCCCCAATGTCCTTGGTGTGGCGGTCCCCCCGGTGTCCTTGGTGTGGTGGTCTCCCCGGTGTCCTTGGTGTGGCAGTCCCCCCGGTGTCCTTGGTGTAGCTGTCCCCCCAGTGTCCTTGGTGTGGTGGTCCCCCCGGTGTCCTTGGTGTGGTGGTCCCCCCGGTGTCCTTGGTGTGGCAGTCCCCCCGGTGTCTTTGGTGTGGCGGTCCCCCCGGTGTCCTTGGTGTAGCAGTCCCCCCGGTGTCCTTGGTGTGGTGGCCCCCCCGGTGTCCTTGGTGTAGCAGTCCCCCCGGTGTCCTTGGTGTAGCAGTCCCCCCGGTGTCCTTGGTGTGGCGGTCCCCCCGGTGTCCTTGGTGTGGCGGTCGCCCCCGGTGTCCTTGGTGTAGCAGTCCCCCCAGTGTCCTTGGTGTAGCAGTCCCCCCGGTGTCCTTGGTGTGGCGATCGCCCCCGGTGTCCTTGGTGTAGCAGTCCCCCCGGTGTCCTTGGTGTAGCAGTCCCCCCGGTGTCCTTGGTGTAGCAGTCCCCCCGGTGTCCTTGGTGTAGCAGTCCCCCCGGTGTCTTTGGTGTGGCGGTCCCCCCGGTGTCCTTGGTGTGGCGGTCCCCCCGGTGTCCTTGGTGTGGCGGTCGCCCCCGGTGTCCTTGGTGTAGCAGTCCCCCCGGTGTCCTTGGTGTGGCGGTCCCCCCGGTGTCCTTGGTGTGGCGGTCGCCCCCGGTGTCCTTGGTGTAGCAGTCCCCCCGGTGTCCTTGGTGTGGCAGTCCCCCCGGTGTCCTTGGTGTAGCAGTCCCCCCGGTGTCCTTGGTGTGGTGGTCCCCCCGGTGTCCTTGGTGTGGCGATCGCCCCCGGTGTCCTTGGTGTAGCAGTCCCCCCGGTGTCCTTGGTGTAGCAGTCCCCCCGGTGTCCTTGGTGTGGTGGTCCCCCCGGTGTCCTTGGTGTGGCGATCGCCCCCGGTGTCCTTGGTGTAGCAGTCCCCCCGGTGTCCTTGGTGTAGCAGTCCCCCCGGTGTCCTTGGTGTGGCGGTCCCCCCGGTGTCCTTGGTGTGGCGATCGCCCCCGGTGTCCTTGGTGTAGCAGTCCCCCCGGTGTCCTTGGTGTGGCGGTCGCCCCCGGTGTCCTTGGTGTGGCGGTCGCCCCCGGAATCACATCCTGTCCTCACACAGTGCAGTCGTTCGGTTCTTTACCCTGGACTTGATCTGAACTTCAAGTGACAAAAGCTTTAGCCCTTAATCCGATTGGTGCTGATTACATGGACTGTTATGGCCGGGGAGGCAGAGCCTGTATTATGAGCGCTGCTCTGCAGTCACTGCACCCGGGATGATCTGTGTGTTTACTGCTGAGCAAGAGGTTACAGCCGACGGGGGACAACTGCGCACCAGTCACACAGCAATGTCCTCCCCGGTGGAGGAGCCTTTCCTCTACACTCCAGACACATGTGAATGAAATCTGTTCTTTCTACCACCAGACTTTTTTTTTACTCTTAAGGTTCTTAATTAAGGGTTTAACAATGGGATGGACGACCCCCGAAATATGAACGAGACCTCAGTGGGAAGAGAACAATGACATATTTGTCACGGAGAGCGGGGACCGGAGCTCCTAGACCGGCCCTCAGTCTAGTGGGGCCCTGGCTATCCCTTATCTCAGAGTTACCTTTGATGGCGAGGATGTCTGAGCCGCCTTCCTGACCCTATTCATGACCAGCCATGATCTTATAGTTCCTCCCTTCGTAGCCCAGGAGAAGCTGGGACAGGAGCGTATTTAACACCAACAGTGATAGACAAATGGGAAAACAAAGCTATATCACACAGAATTATCAGACAATAAATAAGGAGGAAAACAAAGAGCAGGGAGGAAATAACCAGATGACAGGAGGATTTACTGGAAACCAAGCAACATGTAGTAATTCACCAAGAACACAACAGCACACGGACCGGTTTAGCAAAATGCTATAGTCGGCATGGGAAGACAAACTCCCCCATCTTAAAAGGGCAGGGAGTTACTGTGATAGGTCTCCCGAAACATCTGATCAAAGAGGTAACCAACAGACTAGCAGAGATTAACTCCTGCTAGTCTGATCACTAATGAGCACACAGCAGGTCAACGCCTGAGCCTGCCTGTGCAACTCAGAAGCACCAGAGAAAGCATAGTGAGGAGTGTCAGAGTCTGTGGTCTGAACAGCGTTTGATGCCTCCATGACACTCCGCGAGTCTACAGCCAAGAGTATAGAGTCTTTCTTTAAAGTTCCTAATGATCTAATAAATGTTTGACTTAAGGCCGCTTTACACGCTGTGATATTGGTCCCGATATCGCTAGTGTGGGTACCCGCCCCCCATCTGTTGTGCGACACGGGCAAATCGCTGCCCGTGCCGCACAACATCGCCCAGACCCGTCACACATACTTACCTGCCCGGCGACATCGCTGTGACCGGCGAACCGCCTCCTTTCTAAGGGGGCGGTCCGTGCAGCATCACAGTGACGTCACTGAGCGGCCGCCCAATAGAAGCGGAGGGGCGGAGCTGAGCGGGACGTAACATCCCGCCCACCTCCTTCCTTCTGCATAGCGGCCGGGAGGCAGGTAAGGAGAGCTTCCTCGTTCCTGCGGTGTCACACGCAGCGATGTGTGCTGCCGCAGGAGCGACGAACTACATCGTTACTGCTGCAGTAACGATAATCGAGAATGGACCCCCATGTCACCGATGAGCGATTTTGCATGTTTTTGCAACGACGCAAAATCGCTCATCGGTGTCACACGCAGCAACATCGCTAATGCGGCCGGATGTGCGTCACAAAATCCGTGACCCCAACGACTCCGCATTAGCGATGTCGTAGCGTGTAAAGCCCCCTTTAGGGACAATCTTAAGAGCAGCAATGTCCTTGCTTGTAAAGCCTTTATGATGCAAAGTAATAAAGACCGGACGTGTTACTTCCGTTAATTGAATAAGGATATTATTGTAGGCAAAGCTTCTTCTAAAGGGAACTTGTTAGGAGATTCATGGTGCCATAACCATGGGAAGCATTAACCACAGCCTGGCTGGATGCTCTGACAATTCAGAGAAAATATTTTTCAAAGACTTAATCACTATTAATAAAAAAAATGAAGCAGCACATGGTGTGAACAACAATATTTTTGTCAGTCTCCACACTTTTGGCCATGACTGTCCAACAGCTACAGTGAAAATCTATTCTGTATTATACTCCAGAGCTGCACTCACTATTCTGCTGGTGCAGTCACTGTGTACATACATTACACTACTGATCCTGAGTTACCTCCTGTATTATACTCCAGAGCTGCACTCACTATTCTGCTGGTGGAGTCACTGTGTACATACATTACATTACTGATCCTGAGTTACCTCCTGTATTATACTCCAGAGCTGCACTCACTATTCTGCTGGTGCAGTCACTGTGTACATACATTACTGATCCCGAGTTACCTCCTGTATTATACTCCAGAGCTGCACTCATTATTCTGCTAGTGGAGTTATTGCGTACATACATTACTGATCCTGAGTTACCTCCTGTATTATACTCCAGAGCTGCACTCACTATTCTGCTAGTAAAGTTATTGCGTACATACATTACTGATCCTGAGTTACCTCCTGTATTATACTCCAGAGCTGCACTCACTATTCTGCTAGTGGAGTTATTGCGTACATACATTACTGATCCTGAGTTACCTCCTGTATTATACTCCAGAGCTGCACTCACTATTCTGCTAGTGGAGTTATTGCGTACATACATTACTGATCCTGAGTTACCTCCTGTATTATACTCCAGAGCTGCACTCACTAGTCTGCTGGTGCAGTCACTGTGTACATACATTACATTACTGATCCTGAGTTACCTCCTGTATTATACTCCAGAGCTGCTCTCACTATTCTGCTGGTGCAGTCACTGTGTACATACATTACATTACTGATCCTGAGTTACCTCCTGTATTATACTCCAGAGCTGCACTCACTATTCTGCTGGTGCAGTCACTGTGTACATACATTACATTACTGATCCTGAGTTACCTCCTGTATTATACTCCAGAGCTGCACTCACTATTTTGCTGGTGCAGTCACTGTGTACATACATTACATTACTGATCCTGAGTTACCTCCTGTATTATACTCCAGAGCTGCACTCACTATTCTGCTAGTGGAGTTATTGCGTACATACATTACTGATCCCGAGTTACCTCCTGTATTATACTCCAGAGCTGCACTCACTATTCTGCTGGTGCAGTCACTGTGTACATACATTACTGATCCCGAGTTACCTCCTGTATTATACTCCAGAGCTGCACTCACTATTCTACTGGTGCAGTCACTGTGTACATACATTACATTACTGATCCTGAGTTACATCCTGTATTATCCTCCAGAGCTGCACTCACTATTCTATTGGTGCAGTCACTGTGTACATACATTACTGATCCTGAGTTACATCCTGTATTATCCTCCAGAGCTGCACTCACTATTCTGCTGGTGCAGTCACTGTGTACATACATTACATTACTGATCCTGAGTTACATCCTGTATTATACTCCAGAGCTGCACTCACTATTCTGCTGGTGCAGTCACTGTGTACATACATTACATTACTGATCCTGAGTTACCTCCTGTATTATACTCCAGAGCTGCACTCACTATTCTGCTGGTGCAGTCACTGTATACATACATTACATTACTGATCCTGAGTTACCTCCTGTATTATACTCCAGAGCTGCACTCCCTATTCTGCTGGTGCAGTCACTGTGTACATACATTACATTACTGATCCTGAGTTACCTCATGTATTATACTCCAGAGCTGCACTCACTATTCTGCTGGTGCAGTCACTGTGTACATACATTACTGATCCTGAGTTACCTCCTGTATTATACTCCAGAGCTGCACTCACTATTCTTCTGGTGGAGTCACTGTGTACATACATTACATTACTGATCCTGAGTTACCTCCTGTATTATACTCCAGAGCTGCACTCCCTATTCTGCTGGTGCAGTCACTGTGTACATACATTACATTACTGATCCTGAGTTACCTCCTGTATTATACTCCAGAGCTGCACTCACTATTCTGCTGGTGCAGTCACTGTGTACATACATTACTGATCCTGAGTTACCTCCTGTATTATACTCCAGAGCTGCACTCACTATTCTTCTGGTGGAGTCACTGTGTACATACATTACATTACTGATCTTGAGTTACATCCTGTATTATACTCCAGAGCTGCACTCACTATTCTGCTGGTGCAGTCACTGTGTACATACATTACATTACTGATCCTGAGTTACCTCATGTATTATACTCCAGAGCTGCACTCACTATTCTGCTGGTGCAGTCACTGTGTACATACATTACATTACTGATCCTGAGTTACCTCCTGTATTATACTCCAGAGCTGCACTCACTATTCTGCTGGTGCAGTCACTGTGTACATACATTACTGATCCTGAGTTACATCCTGTATTATACTCCAGAGCTGCACTCACTATTCTACTGGTGCAGTCACTGTGTACATACATTACATTACTGATCCTGAGTTACCTCCTGTATTATACTCCAGAGCTGCACTCACTATTCTGCTGGTGCAGTCACTGTGTACATACATTACATTACTCATCCTGAGTTACCTCCTGTATTATACTCCAGAGCTGCACTCACTATTCTGCTGGTGCAGTCACTGTGTACATACATTACATTACTGATCCTGAGTTACCTCATGTATTATACTCCAGAGCTGCACTCACTATTCTGCTGGTGCAGTCACTGTGTACATACATTACATTACTGATCCTGAGTTACCTCCTGTATTATCCTCCAGAGCTGCACTCACTATTCTGCTGGTGCAGTCACTGTGTACATACATTACATTACTGATCCTGAGTTACCTCCTGTATTATACTCCAGAGCTGCACTCACTATTCTGCTGGTGCAGTCACTGTGTACATACATTACTGATCCTGAGTTACCTCCTGTATTATACTCCAGAGCTGCACTCACTATTCTGCTGGTGCAGTCACTGTGTACATACATTACATTACTGATCCTGAGTTACCTCCTGTATTATACTCCAGAGCTGCACTCACTATTCTGCTGGTGCAGTCACTGTGTACATACATTACATTACTGATCCTGAGTTACCTCCTGTATTATACTCCAGAGCTGCACTCACTATTCTGCTGGTGCAGTCACTGTGTACATACATTACATTACTGATCCTGAGTTACCTCCTGTATTATACTCCAGAGCTGCACTCACTATTCTGCTGGTGCAGTCACTGTGTACATACATTACATTACTGATCCTGAGTTACCTCCTATATTATACGCCAGAGCTGCACTCACTATTCTGCTGGTGCAGTCACTGTGTACATTACATTACTGATCCTGAGTTACCTCATGTATCCTTGTGATTCTCTAACAAGGAGCTTAATGGCAAAATTCACATCAGGTGTTTGATCCATGAATCACCCAATGGATTTCGGGGTTCAGTTAGAATTGGTATTAATCCGTCCTCCTCGTCGCGCTGTTCACATTATGACATCATGAGACCAAGACGACCCCTAACAGTAAATGAGCAGGACCGCGCCATTGTGAGGCTTGAAGCAGGAGGTTCTCAATAGAAGTGGCCACTGAGATAGAATGTCACAGAGTGTCACCAGCAGGTTGTACAGAGACACAGGGAGACTGGAAGAGTCACAGAAAGGCAGAGAATGGACGTGCTCTAGCCACATCCCACAGAGATGACCTCTTCATTGTGAATACCACACAACTCCAGGCACATTTAAGGGAGGGGAGAGGCACCAAGAGTCACATGAGACCATCCATAACCATTTACATCAGGGTGGTCTGTGTGCTAGATGACCTGCAAGGTATCTGACCCCACCACCAGGCACAGGCGTTATCTACTTACCTGACTAAACCACCAGGCACAGGCATCATGTACATACCTGACCGCACCACCAGGCACAGGCATCATCTACATACCTGACCACACCACCAGGCACAGGCATCATCTACATACCTGACCACACCACCAGGCACAGGCATCATCTACATACCTGACCACACCACCAGGCACAGATGTCATCTACGTACCTGACCACAGCACCAGGCACAGACAACATCTACATACCTGACCACACCACCAGGCACAGACAACATCTACATACCTGACCACACCACCAGGCACAGACATCTACATACCTGACCACACCACCAGGCACAGACGTCATCTACATACCTGACCATACCACCAGGCACAGGTGTCATCTACATACCTGACCATACCACCAGGCACAGGTGTCATCTACGTACCTGAACACACTACCAGGCACAGGCATCATCTACATACCTGACCACACCACCAGGCACAGGTGTCATCTACGTACCTGACCACACCACCAGGCACAGGTGTCATCTACGTACTTGACCACACCACCAGGCAGAGGTGTCATCTATGTACCTGACCAAACCACCAAGCACAGGTGTCATCTATGTACCTGACCAAACCAGCAAGCACAGGTGTCATCTATGTACCTGACCAAACCAGCAAGCACAGGTGTCATCTACGTATCTGACCTCATCACCAGGCACAGGCGTCATCTACATACCTGACCACACCACCAGGCACAGGTGTCATCTATGTACCTGACCACACCACTAGGAACAGGTGTCATCTATGTACCTGACCACATCACCAGGCACAAGTGTCATTTATGTACCTGACCACACTACCAGGAACAGGTGTCATCTATGTACCTGACCACACCACCAGGCACAGGCATCATCTATGTACCTCACCACCCCACCAGGTACAGGTGTCATCTACGTACCTGACCATACCACCAGGCACAGGCATCATCTATGTACCTGACCACCCCACCAGGCACAGGCATCATCTACGTACCTAACCACACCACCAGGTACAGGTGTCATCTACGTACCTGACCACACAACCAGGCACAGGCATCATCTATGTACTTGACCGCACCACCAGGCACAGGTGTCATCTTTCTTGGATGAGGGACCAGTGGCCTCAGTGCTGGTCACTGATGAAAGTCAATTCACGCTGAGCAGAAATGATGGCTGCCAACAATGTTGGAGACTTCAAGGAGATTGCTATACATCAGCCCCTGCTGTCACCAGACGAGCCTTTAGTAGTGGTAGTGTTACAGTGTGGGCCGATGTCTAGTCAGTACAGGACGGCCCTACACTGTGTGAATGGTACAGTGACCGCCCCTACTAGTGGAATAACACCATTAATCCAGACATTGTACCTCTGCAGGAGCAACACCGGCCTAATCTCATCTTCATGGAGGACAATGCTCCAGATCATCGAGGTCACATCATTAGGGAGCGGCTGCTGGAGACTGGGGGACCTCTAATGGAGCGGCTGAACTTTCTCCAGACCTGAATCCCATGGAAAACCAACGGGATCAGCTGAGTCATTGTGTAGAGGCCGTAACTCTGTACCCCAGAACCTCAATGACCTGAGGGCCGCCCTTCAAGAAGAGTGGGATGCTAGACAGTAACTCCACTTGTGACCAGCAGGAGGCGTCGATGTCAGCTGGAATTAATGCTCAAGGGCACAGGGCAAGTTACCAAGACCCTGACATTGTGGGGGTTGGGGGTGTATCCACCACAGGTGTCGACTTGTTGCTGCTTCTGCTTAAATGCCCGACTGTCATGATAATATATTGTAGAGCAGGGGTTTCAAACATGCGGCCCATGGGCCGTGTGCGCCTCCTGAATCAGCTTCTTGCAGGGCGCCGGCCCCCTGACGATAGTGCCGCAGCCATCTGAGCTTTACTTCAGATGATTGTTGTATGATGTCACCTGTTGGCCTCTGATTGGCTGGAGGCTGCCATTGGTGAAGCTCTGCAGAGATCCTAGGCACGGCGGCAGATATCAATCATCTGAAGCAAAGCTCAGATGACTGCGGCCCAAGGCATAGGGTCATGATCATGAGGGGGCCTGTGGGCCTCAAGAAGCAGGAAAGAGGACACCGAGGGAACAGAGGAGGAGGAACGGTGAGAAAAATCTATTTCTTTTTATGTATGTATGTATGTGAAAACAGTATAATGTGGCATAAATAGGGGACATTACTACAGGATGGGGCATTGCTAAAAGAAGGACAGGGATGGGCACACAATTGGACATATTACTACTGTACAAAGGTGACAAGATGGGCACATCACTTCAGAGGACAATGATAGGCACATTACTACAGGATGAGCACATTGCTACAGGATGGGCACAATACTACAGAGGACAAAACAAGGATGGGCACATTACTTCAGCGGACAATGATGGGCACATTACTTCAGAGGACAGTGATGGGCACATTACTACAGGATGGGCACACTACTACAGAGGACAAAACAAGGATGGGCACATTACTACAGGATGAGGACAAGGATGAGCACATTACTACAGGATGGGCACACTACTACAGAGGACAAAACAAGGATGGGCACATTACTTCAGAGGACAGTGATGGGCACATTACTACAGAGGACAAAACAAGGATGGGCACATTACTTCAGAGGACAGTGATGGGCACATTACTACAGAGGACAAAACAAGGATGGGCACATTACTTCAGCAGACAATGATGGGCACATTACTTCAGAGGACAGTTATGGGCACATTACTACAGAGGACAAAACAAGGATGGGCACATTACTTCAGAGGACAGTGATGGGCACATTACTACAGAGGACAAAACAAGGATGGGCACATTACTTCAGCGGACAATGATGGGCACATTACTACAGGATGAGGACAAGGATGAGCACATTACTACAGGATGGGCACACTACTACAGAGGACAAAACAAGGATGGGCACATTACTTCAGGGGACAAGGAAGGGCACATTACTACAGGATGGGCACATTACTACAGGAAGGACACATTACTACAGGATGGGCACATTACTACAGGAAGGACACATTACTACAGGATGGGCACATTACTACAGGAAGGACACATTACTGCAGGATGGGGACAAGGATGGGGCACATTACTACAGGATGGGGACAAGGAGTGGCACATTACTACAGGATGGGGACAAGGAGTGGCACATTACTACAGGATGAGCACCAGGATGGGCACATTACTATAGGATGGAGACAAAATGGGCACATTACTACAGGATGGGGACAAGGATTGGAACATTACTACAAGATAGGCACATTACTACAAGGTGGGGACAAAGATGGCCACGTTACTACAGGAGACAAAAATGGGCACATTACTACTACAGGATGGGGACAAGATGGGCACATTACTACAGGACGGGCACAAGGATTGGCATATTACTACAGGGAACAAGATGGGCACAATGATGGGCATATTACTAGAGCAGACAAGGATGGGCACATTAGTACAGGAAGGGGACCGGGATGGGAACATTACTACAGGGGACAAGGATGGTCAGAAAAATGGGCATATTACTACAGGGGCACAAGGATGGGCGCATTACTAGAGAGAACAAAGGTGGGCACATTACTAGAGAGGACAAGGATGGGCACATTACTACAGGATAGGAACATTCCTATAATATGTTGGCCAAAATT